>NW_026294760.1:600000-797500 GCF_026119805.1 Tympanuchus pallidicinctus
TTACAGATAAGGAAACAAGTGATGTGAAAGACTCGAGTAGGATTGGATCTAATGATTAGTTAAGAACCAAATCCAGACACTCATGTAATGTGAAAGCAATCCATGTTATTCAATGCTGTAACCATGGACTTAATGACTGACACACAGCAGTGCACAGAAAAGCACAATCATTTCTGCTATTTACAATTTATCTGTTCATATTTCCTCAATTTCTGTCCTTCTGGCTTTTCTCCCAGGGGAGATGAGATTTGAAAACCAGCATGCTGACCTACAATACTGCTGTAACCCTTCACAAAACAGCTAATTAAACCTGTTGTCCCCCCAGTGCAACACAAAACAACATTCCTAGCAGTGCTGATCCCATTCTTACCCTAATCCCATCCTGCACAATGCACTCTAATAGTCCAGACACCTAAATCAACACTGCTTCACAGAAGCAAAGGGAGCTCTGCCAATTCACAGAAGTTGAGGTCACAGCTATATTGGGTCAAAGGTATTTCTTTGAAGCACACAGAAAATGATTGGGACTATTACTGTACAAAGTATTCAACACCCTGCACGTCTTATCAGGAAGCTTGGAGAAGCAAATATAAAGAGCATGAGGAAGCAGCTGCCTCTAAAAAAATGTCATCAGGAAGTTGAGACATCACAGCCTACGTAGAGATTGTCCTTCTTCCATTTCTCACGTTTTTACTATCATTATTTTGTTTGCTTTGAAAGCTGCTTTGAACTGCTTTGAAGCAATGCTTGACATAAAGGTAGAAGCTCACTTACATCAATGCTGCCATATATGAGGGCTGCTCTGAAAGCCTTGCATTGGCCCACGACATGAGAGGTGGACATTGGTGGGATGGCAGCAGAGGCTGATCCTTCCCCACCATGTGGGCAGTGTGCTTCAGCAGTGCCATCAGTGACATAAAGACAATCCACAGCCACGCACAGCTGACACACTATGAAATGAAGACTGTCTTGATCAGTTTTGTTCACACTGATTGGCTAATGGTCATGGCTATGTTAAAAAAAAAAAAAAAAAAAGACAGTGTTTTGCAGCTGAGAATTTTCTCTATCAAACAGTCAAGTAATCATAGAATGGTTTGGGTTGGAAGGGAACTGAAGGATCATGAAGCTCCAAACCCCCTGCCACATTGAGAGCTGCCAACCTCCACATCTAATACCAGACCAGGCTGCCCAGGGCCCCCATCCAACCTGGCCTTGAACACCCCTAGGGATGGACAGGGCATCCACAACCTCTCTGGGCAGCTGTTCCAGCTCCTCACCACTCTCATATCAAAGAACTTCCCCCTGACATCCAACCTAAATCTTCCTTACTTCAACTTAAAACCATTTCCCTTTGTAAATAGTGTTAGTGTGCTCTATGCATCTGTTATATTTTCCATGGAAATAAATAGGAAGCATTACTTTTGGAGCAACCTAGTGGTATCCTTTTTTTAACATAAATCTCTATGTCAGTCTAGTGCTTGATTCCACATTTCTGTTTATCTGAGCATTAAATGAACAGCATCACCTACAGATTTCACCAGGATTTGTAAAGGGACTTTAAGCACAGCCAGTCAACAGCTGTGCAGAAATTGTCTTGAGCTCAGGTAAAACAACTGCGTGCATTTCTAAGATCCAGTAACAAACACTGATAACCAGGAGAGTATTTGCCCTGTATGAGCTGACCTTATTACATGCAAACAGTTCATCTATAATGCATTTAACTCAAGTTCTTCTTGTTCTAATGAATTAACTGCACTCTAGTGGACTGCTGCTGAGAACTTTGGGGAAAATAGCTCCAATAAAAATCACATCAATAATAACACCTCCAAACCATTTAACAGTCAGGAAATACTCAAACAATGATTTTCTCTCTTCTCTTGTCAGGAAGTCTTCAGAGGATATAAACATACCATGATAATCTATTGTAAATTGAGTGCAAGCAATGCTTTTAAAAAATATAGCAATCAATAAATAAGAAAAAAAAAAAAAGGCCCACAATGGGACACAGTTTCTTCTTTAGGCTTCAAACATGACGTCCTTACACCCAACCAATTACTCCAGCAGAGGAAATTTTCCCTGAACGGTTGCTGACAACAGCTGACATTTGCATTGCAATTCTGTTCAAAACTTCTGAGAGTTCCTGAAATCTCTTCCAGGCAACGCTTGGTGTTTAGACAACGCATCTATAAGGATGGCATGGTCTGTTTTCATGAGATCACCCAGTGAGATTCTAATGCATTATTTATATTACCGTACAGGCAAAACACAGTATTAAGCACTACATGAACATGCAATTGTGACAGTCCCTGTCCTAGATAAACAGCCAAGACCTCAACTGGAGAATGCATTTACAACATAAGCCTAATGCTAAAAGCATATTTTAAGTCTCATTGAAGTCAGTCTTCCTTTTATGAAGCACACCAATTATCCACCATGCAGGCTACACGGTATCTCAGAGAACTACAGGCTCCTAACTGCTTTAACACAAGTACATTTTGCCCAACAGCTTTGCTACCATTTGTATCTGCACCATCCCAACTGAGCAGGAATCTGGGCCCATCAGATCAAAACACTTCTACAGAAACCATTTTAATTACTCATGGATGGCTCATTAATCTGAATGTCTGCCTCAACAGACATGCAGCAAATACACCAGACCTAGGAGGACATACAAACATTTTCTCTTGCATGTGCTGTTACACGTCAGAAAGCACATCAGACTTCTGCTCCCTTCCAACTGGGGATGCTGTGTGATTCTAATGGGACCAAAGTCATGCAGGGAAGTTAAACCAAGTTTACCCAAACGTTGGGTTAAAGCAACCAGCTGGAAGATCGTGTACTGTGTTGAAGTGGCAACAATTTCCTTGGTTTCCCTAGCTAGCTGCATATGGCACTACATGGAAGATTACTTGCTCTACTACAAATAGACTTTGCCCCCTTACTCATGAGCTGGATTCCCATGCACAGAGGAAGACTTGTAGGATGCCCCAGTTTCAGCTTTCACAAGTCACCAGTTAGCATGGATTTTTTTCCCTCCAGGAGAGCACTTTCTGGTTTTTGCACTCAGTGCTTTCATGTATCACCCATAACCACAAGCCATGACATGCAAGAGTAAAACCTGAGCCATGGAGGGAAGGGCAGAGGGGAGGAGGGATCGATCTGTGGGTCAGCCACAGCACAATAAATAATGAATCAAAAGATATAGACAATATTTTATCTCCAATCACTCAACCTTTGAATGTTTCCCATTGTGCTCAAGTGTTTAATCACCTTTAAAGAAATGCATCATTATTTGGTCTAATTCTTCTATCATTTTCATTAAGTTATCATTTTTTCTATTTAAAAGCAAGTTGCTGCACCTATCTCACTGTCCTGTCCTTAAGCATCTCCATCCATCTTGAATTACCCACAGTTACTGCCTGCAGTTTACCAGTTCTAGCTCTTTGCAACTGCAAAGTAGTATTATGCTTAACAGCGTCAATCTCTGTTTGCAGTTTCAAGACAAACTTCCTTCTTGCCATTGGCAATATGCAGTTTAATTGGAGGCTATACAAAGAAAAAGCATTTCAGAAGTGCTATGACATTAGAAAAACAACTCAGTCACTGTGCATTTAGGCAGGCAGACGCTCAAAACTACATTGATTTGCACTTCATATTTTGAGATGGATGAAAAAATAAAACATAAATTGCACTGCCCATCAATTCTGGTAGCACCATGAAAGCCTGCAGGGCTGCGCTGAGACCTCCTCCCACGGTCCATCTGCTCCTCATTTGCCTCCTGTGCAGTGCAGCAATGGGGAGGGCTCGTTGATGGGCTCACTGGGAGCATCTGCTTTGGGCAGGAGGCAACAGAACTATGGATTGGCAATGATCCTACAGTGCCAGGTTCCCCCCTCCAGCTGTTGAGGATTCCTCACCCAAACACAGTGAATTCTTGCCAAGGCTGTACCTTGCACAAAAGATTGCTTTCCCTCAGCACAAGGAACCTGATGACCACAGCTCCTGACCACATGACATGTTAATTCTAGTTTGTTTCCACCCCAATTGATGCAGTCACAGAGCAAGTAACAACTTTTAGTAAATAAGAAGAAAACCAAATGCCAACCACGAACCAACAAGGACAGAAAGCGGAAAAGCAACTGGTGAATAAACTTGGCAAGAACAGACCTGGATTTCATAGCTATTCCTCATCTCTCTCACATAACACCCACCCCAAAGCTGGGTGATTACAGAAACAGATGTAGAGTTCTAGAAAGCAATTCTAAATTCTAATTCTAAAATATGATTAAATTCCACAACCCATTAAAATCAATGGAATCACAAGATGTAACACCAGGATAGAAAAACCCTACAAACAGTAAATAAACCAGACCCGTATTTAGGGACTACTCTGCTACCTATGTCCAAAGCAGAACTTGGGCACGTCAGCACCTTAGCTGGCCAAAAATAAAAGCCAACAAACACAACATGTCCAGACTTCACATTTCCCTTAAATGCCACATATCTCCAGATTTACAGCCAATTCCTTTCCTTTCTGAATGCAACACACATTATCCCTGTTCCCCAGAAAGGCTATTGTGGCATAATTACACTTATTCCACTATGACCAGTACTTGAAGGAACCAAATACATCAGGCAATCAAATCAGACTCATAAGACTCATATGCTATCAACTCTAAAATATTCCAGGGTGATTAAACTTTTTCTTTGTTCTTAAGTCTTTTTCTAAACAATGAGAGAGCAGACATAACTGCAAGTTAACAGATGAAATACCTATAGAATGTATTGATTAAACTGTTTGCATGTGATTTTGGTTTCCAGAAACAACACGCCCTTAAAGAGACTCCATTTCTTCTGCACTGATTCACCTGTAACTGTCCACTTAACTCTGTCTTTAAGCACCTCTGTGGTCCCATGGTCTGATGTTAGACATCTTCTTTCCACACACATCCATTCTGCCTCTCAGGGTTGCTATAGAAGCGATGAGTTTCCCTCATTATTTTAGAGAATCTAACAATACAGAGCATTTATCTGAGAGGTTTCATCACCTGGAGACATGCAAATCTATTACAAAAAAAAAAAATCAGTATTCACAACAAAAACATTTCCAGAGATGGAAAAAATAGTTGGGCGTTTTTTCCTACATCTGTATAAAGGTGCTCATTTTGCAGCACGTTCAGAGACCCCTCGACTGCCAACTATGCTGACAGAAGGCACAGCACTTTCAGATGGTTCAATTTTGGCCTTCCAGTCAGTGCTGATTAGCCTGGCAAACACTGGTTTAGCACACGACAGCAACTATGCAGTCCCAACCCATACAAAGAAGGTTCCAATCTTCATCAGCTCCTGTCACCCAAACCAACAATCATTTTGGCTAACACAGAAGATTAATAGCACTGAATGGCCCCAAAGTCTACATCTGGCTCCTGGCTTCCTTGCTGCTCCTTCCACAAAGGCTCCCATTGTATAGATTACATCTGCACAAACACACTCTTGTGCTTTCATACACATCCTTCAGAAACACAATGGAAATTCTGGATCCTTTTCTCATTATCATTTCATAACTTGCACAATTTAAGGCTTGTTTGTGTTTTAGCTGCTGATGTTAAAGTAACACTTACCCTGAAGCTTTCATAAAACTTTCAGAACTGCTATTATTTTTAACCTACTGCCGGAGGCAAATCCTCCAACAGAATGCACTTATAAGAGGTCATTTATTTCCACCCAGTAAGCAAACTCAATTTCCTTATCAGGGCAATAAATACTACCACCAGCAACATAAGTGCAGAGCAGTTCCCACTTCCATTGCTGTTAGTGCAGAACATTGTCTCAATGATTCAGTCCAAACCACCCTTGCCTTCTCTCATCTCTATTTTTAAAGCAAAAATATTACAGTAAAATTAAATACCTTCCCATTCAAAGAATGAGATTTTATTATTATTACTTTTTTGCATACGTGGAGATTGTTGTTCTTACAAGCAACACTTCGATACTCAGCATTCTTCATTTCACTCCAATTGATCTACAGAAATTGAGAGTTCTTTTGAAAGCTGTAACAAAGATGATTTAAAACACATAAAAGATTTTATCTGTTGTGGGGAAAAACAAGCATCTAAATTTGGGACGAGGTGGATCTCCAGCATAGGAAAATGACAGTATTTTCCACCTTAACCTCTTCAGCTAGAGTTGCTAAGTAACCATGACAAACCACTGCGTATTCTCTGCAGCATCTGCTCTAAAGCCTGACAGTTTGATTAATTCTTCTGACTACCAAACCTGAATGGTGAATATTCTACATGCTTAACCATTTATTTAAAAAAAAAAAAAAAAAAAAAAAAAAAGACTGCCTATGATTTATAGATTAAGGTTTATTACTGAGCTGCCACAATTCGGTGGGAAACTAAAATCCTCTCACAACAGAGAAAGGTGGGATGCATAGGGGCTTCTTTCTGACTCTCATACCAGCAAGTATAGTTCTCCATCTTTAACAGCATACATATTTGATTCTGAACCCTGCAGCTCAGTGCAAAGATAAAAAACATCAACCTTGGTTTCATTTTCTTCCAACTGCTGACATCCCTACACAAGGAAGTTCAAAGCATCAACAAATGTTACTTTCAAGCAGCAGGAGAAAAACTTCAGGTGCATCAGCACACATGGACAGCACAGCTGCCTTCATTTTACCTCTCTAGACCAACTGTGGCTGCAAGATTCCTACACTTTGTATTGTAGCTCATCAGATGACCAGAGCATCTCCTCCAGCAATAGGAAACGTGTCCCTGGTTTAGAACGTTTGCTATAAACAAGTAAAGGTATTTATGCATTCAGATCCTACTCTGTTTCCTCAGACATCTATAAACATTGACAAAAGTAAAGACACTGAATTAAAATGTGATCAACATTTTTGGTGTGTTTGTATTTTGTCTCTTTATCAGAACAGCTTAATGTTATCTGCTGAAAGGAGAAGAGCCTAATGCGTATGTAATTATAACTAGAAATCTGCCCTTTAATATTAGAGAAGACCCAGAAGCAGAAACACTATCTCTATCAGAGACAGTTTATTAACAGAGCAATATAAATGAAGAGCTGCTGTTATGCATCTCAACTATAAACCAATGCATCTGATATCAAGTAGCATTTCCTACCTATATCAGATTTCTATCCTGAAAGAAACCCACCAAATAACCTGAGCCCACCTGCAGATGTAGGCTGTTATGGAGCCTGCAGACTCTCCCCTCAAGCACACACACACAGTTATCCATTCCTTCCCCAGGAGTGGCCTCCATCACCTGCAGGCTCTTTGCTTTGCAGGGCTGGCAGCACGTTCCTGTATGAGCATCTGCAGTGAGGGAGAGGAAGATGAAACAAAACCCTTAGGAAGACTTTGCAATCCCCAGGTTAAATAAAATATTCTTTACTATCTTACAGCCATGCATACTCTTCACACACACAAGAGAAATGAAGACCTTCCATACATGCAGTTTTAGAAATAAGAAACCTTGAAAGCAAGAATAAAGTTGCTGGTTTTAAGATCTATTAAACAAATTGCTCATTATGCTAAGAGTGGAGCTCCCCTTGCATTGCTGTAGCACTATGCCCAAGAACATACTGATTTCATTCCATACCACATAAGACTATAGAGGTGTTTTTTTTTCGTTTTATTTTGCTGATCAGGAAAATGGCTTTCAGCCCTAACTACTGTTATAAGAAGGTTCCAGGGGCTGCTTGACCCTTTGTTGCTGTTTGTTGGGCAGGTTCTTATTGGCCTGAGCAGTCCCAAACCTCAGCTTCTTGCCCTGAGACACCTTGCTTATTACAAACCTCTGTAGAAACTTTGATGTGGGATATTTTAGAGGTGATTGAGCTTTATCATCCAATTCCAATCCCCTCTCCAGCCTACTGCTATTTCAGTGCAGTTAGGATCAAGCATTTAACTTTTGTGTTTTAACCTCTTAAGCTTATGCTTCTGTGGCTTTAATCAAAGCGTGGCTTTATATTTGCTTCTGTGACTGTGTGATAAATTATTAATAAATTATTGGCTTCGCCGAGGCCATAACACACCAGTTAATGGCATTTATGAGAAGTGACATGTTTAAATGCGTGTAGTTTTAAGTCATTCTTTCCTCTTTAATGGGATCGTGCTGAAGGCATCTGTTGCACTGGGAAGCAAATTACTTTCACAGGACATGATCAAAAGCTGCGGAGGAACACAAAGCCAGAGCCCAGAATTCTCCAAGGAAGAACACAATATCTCCATAGACAGACTGATTGCCTGACCGTTGTTACCAACTTATTTTAAAGGAAGGGTGATATTACAGATACAATATCAACTGTCCCTGTAAAACACACCAACAACTGAGGTGCTGTCATGCAGCATTCCTCACTTTCTCCCCACCAGCTTTCTGAGCTGCTTTCTGGAACTGGTGCTGCATCTCACCTTGCATAGGCAGTTCACATCTATCAACCTCAGACTGACCATACTTCACAGCCAACTGAAAGCCTTCTCTTTAGGCTGAGAACTGACCATGCTGCAGTTTTAGCTCGTTTTATTGTATATTCAGGATGAACATTTACTTCCTTACTATTTGCTCCCCCTCCACGTTCACCTTGCAGCTCTTCTCAGAGCACAGAGGTGCTTTACAACCATATCAGAACTGCGTGCATCTGAAAGATTACTCTCCAAGCATCCTGAGTCCCCTACTTGACAAGCTTCTTAGCTGTCTGTCTTTTAATTCTGTTTTCTAATACACGTATTTACATTCTCACCAGTCTGACTGATCCCTAGTAAACAGGAATTTCACTGTAAAAGTTTCAAACACATAAGGAGGAGATTATCACATCGTAGTTTTATCACAAGAAATTGACAAGATCAGCAATAAATGCTATTCATCTGGAGCACCACGGCAGCACGCTCCTCTGATTAATGAGGTGACAGTTCTGTGCTGCAAGATGGCAAAAGGACTCGACAAGACTCACAGTTTTGCTCATTGACTCTAACAGCTGGAATGATGTTTCCTAACATTCTCTCACGCTCTGTCAGTAATATATTGTTCTTGTCACCATCTCCTCCAAATGGATTTGCACCTCAAGGTGAGCTCCAGCAAAGCAATAGGAGGAGCGGGAAGAGCTGGAGATATTGACTATCCAACGTAGAGCACTTTGCCCAACTCCATCAATTAAGCTATTACTGGTGAAGATAATAAAGGCCACATTTCCCTTTATTTTCTTGCTATTCAACAAGGTACACACAAGCAGTTGTCTGCACAGCTAAAAAAAAACAGAAAATAAACAAGTGCTGTATAAGAGATTAGTCGGCCCATTCCCGTTGTGATTTACGAAAGGTTTCCATGTCTTTATACAGAGGACTTCAATCCCAGATTGGCTTAATACTTCTACAGAATTGCAATCTATTTTTAATATATTTTAGTCTAAGAAACAGTATGCCAGTACAAATACTTGATTTATACCTCTGTTCTCCACATCAGAAGTTCTCTCCATTTTTAAGCCAAAATCCAATTCAACTTTGGCTGAAGACAATTTTAACCCTAAAGTTCCACGTGTGAATTTTGGCTCAGAAGGCATCTTCATTGAAAATAAGCAACTATAAATATAGATTTCAAACTGCATGGAATTGATTCATAGAGAGGGATTTCTCATCTTGGCAGTGTTTCTAGTAATTATTTATATGCAGGCACAGTCTTCTTTTCAACAGGGAAGCAATCTGGCAGCCATTACAGCTAACTCAGAGCAGGCCATATCCTTTCATAAAGGCTACAAATCTCAGTTTACAAGGACTTAGACATTAATGAAGCCAGCTGCCTATTACTCTATTGCTGTGACACCAGTAAAGAAGTCCAGACTTAGGCTATACACAGCTTTCCAAGGGGCATTTTGGCAGGTAAAACCTGAGCTTTCCTCCCAAACAATCTCAACACAGATCAGAACACGCATCCAAAACCAGCACGTTGAGTATGAGTCTAAACTGAGGGAACAAAGCAGAGATGCTAATTAAAAGAAACAAGTTCTCAACAGCTCCATCCAAATCAGAGAAACAGAGGGTTTCCACTTTAGTCACTGGACTAACAAGGCAAAATAAATAAAGAAAAAATTCATATAATTCAGTATTTTATTCTCTTTTTTTTCCCCCCCCCTCTCCAACCCCATAAACTACTGAGAATTCAGCAAAGAGCTTAGTATCAGTATTTGCCACATGGAACCAATCACAACATTTAGATGGAATAGGAAGAAGAAAAAGGTCTTACAGCACTCTCCATTCCAGTTATTATTTTCATGTTAGTACCACTTAGTGGTGCCCTCTTGGATAAATCAGAGTGAGTGTGAGAAGGACTGGGTTTGATTTCTTCGGGCAATATGTAATGAGTGAAAGCAAGCTTGGATATGGCAAGCTTTTGTTACCATAGTGGCACAGCAAATCCTGCAGTATTCTAACACTGAGAAGTTAGGTTTGGCTTCAAACCATCCAGTGCTTGCTTCAGAACAAATGAAGAATCATTAAGAATCCCAAAGGATATAATGAAACCCCACTGAACCATGGCCCAAACAAAGCACAAGCTGCACTGTAAGGCATCAACACTTATAAGCTGCAGTACCTAATTCTGTTTCTGAAGAGCAATTAAATATATTTTTATTTCTTTCCCAAAATTCACAGGTAAATCACAGAAATCAACACCCATTACTGTATGGCCAGAAGCCTACAGAGGTTCATTAATGGAGTACAGTGGCTTCATCAATATCTATTAGGTATACTAACTTTGAAGTCTATCAAAGGCACGAGGGAGCTCAAAGCATGGTTGTTCTTATGCTGGCATACATGTACATCATATCTGTTACAAAGAGTTGAGGCTGGAATACGAGACAGCATTTAGCTTTGATCTGGTCTGATTCAGGATGGCAATTCTTTATCTTCCAGATGAAATAAACACGGTAAGAACTACTACTGAAAAAATAGCTGTTAAAAGAAGTCCCATCTACCTTTAGCCAAGCTACTACAGCAATGTGCAAACAGCAAGAGGCCTTGGAAACTTCTGTATGAGAAAACACTATCAAAAGTACAATGGGTTATTTCAGAAAGGAGGTGGGAAGAAAAAGCCATCAATAGAGAAGGGGAAAGTGGTATGTTACATTACAGAGCAAATTAACATTTGAGAATAAAAATGACAGTGAACAAGTGTGTGGTTTGGGAAGATCCTTAGCAAACGTTTCTGCATAGCCTGTGCAATTCAGGACACAAGACATCGTACAGTTCATGTTCAGATTGCTCAAAGAAGGGCTGTGCATGTGTGTAATAAACACAGTACTACATTAGATTGAAAAAACACATCAGTTAAAGCCGTTCAGACTGCAAGGCAAAGAAGCACCCACATCCTGGCAGAGATCAGGGCGCTAATCCCAGAAGTGCTGATCGTTCTGTAGAGCTTTAAAGCAGGCTGCTCTTTTCCTTTCTGTTAAGTATACACTGCTATCAAGATGAGACTGTGTTGTGTTGTCAGAGATTCCTCTTAAACCCTCATATCTTGTTTATTAAGCCGGATGGTCAGCATAATTCTGGCAGCTCACTCCTTGTGCCAAGGAACACAACACTAGGAAGCTGCAGAGCCAAAGCAGGCACGTAATTAGGAAGCCCTGCCTTTGACTCCATGACAAACAGATGTTTGCCCAGGACTGGTGACTTCTAATATCTTTTCAAAATAGATTTATTGAAGCTGTCATTCCCTGGCAGTTTATCATCTGATCTAATTAACAAAAAATCAAAGGAACATTTATTAAGCTTCATGACAGCAACAGTTTAAAGCCTTCTCCACCAATCCAGCAATGTCAATTGAGTGACAGATGAGCAGATAACGAGTTGTCCACTACTGATAAATAGTAACAGTATTACACTCCAGCAGAGAGGGAAAGGGTGATATTCAGCACAGGCAAAGTCTATGCAGGTGATGTGTTAGCCCATCTTGCTCAGCTGTGCCCACAACCCCAAGAGAAGTTCTCATCTCTTTAGTGAACTTTGGTGGCTGGTGGGTCCTAATATAGCTTAAAAGGGAGGAAATACAGAATTCAGTTCACGTGAAGCATTCACGAAGAACAACAGAAACATTTTCCTATCATTACTTGCATTGAAGAACAGTGTTGAACTGAAAAGACTCCAAGTAATTAATCTAATACTTACATGTGTTTTAAATGAATTAATCCCCCCACTCTCCTTTGGTTGTTAAAAACACAGAGCACATCATTTTTGATGTTATCCTCAGATGCTGCAGACCATCCCTGCCCCAGTGGGTGGCCACACATCTCCTCAGGGCAGCAAAGGAGAGATGTGTAATTCATTTACAGCAGCTGCAGGTAAAACCCACGCTGTGCCTTAAGCTAAGTAGAGCTGAAGATGCACACTGGTAGCAAATCATGTAGCACTGAATATGCTGCAGTTCTTCAGTAATGGTAAATAGATTAATCAAAAAATAATTAAGCATCCCAGACATGCTTGTCTTCAACATGCAAAACATGCTTTCCTTCCAGGTCAGCTCCTACTGATGCAGTACTTCTGTAGTGATAATGAAATACTGTCACTTGGTGATCCAGTGTAGATCCAGCAATTCATTCCATTTCCCCATGATTTTGTTTTTCAAACTTCAGTTCTATGAAAAACCCCAACTTCAAATCTCTCTGCAATAACTGACAATGATTTTCTGGTCTTCCCATTGATGGGGTGGAATGCACTTCAACTACTCTTTTTTCCTGATCTAAACAGCTTCAGTGCTTAAATTCATTTCCATGAAGGTTACAGATACGTAGAAAAGGTTACAGATAACTTACCTTGTGTAGACACTCTTTCATCTCTACATAAACCAGCTTGGATTTAATTGAGCAGGACATTACATGGGTAAACACACATATAAAAGAATGAGTTATATGTGGCTGATTGCTCTCCTTTATACCACTTTCTGATAGTGATAATCTGTTCTCTATTCAACCCACTTTCTCTGGTGCAGACCAGTAAAAAACCCCTCCTGCAGCAGGTGAGCTGGGCACCCATGCTGTCCCACCCAACCCAACCCATTCCATGACTCCATGACACCAAGCTCTTTGGCTGTCAGAGCAATCACAAAGGCCACATGAACCAGAAAAACAGCACAGAAGGTGAGTTTAAGCTAACTAATCACAAAAAACCTCAATGCACTCAAAACTCCCGATTATCAGGACAAGTGCTGGAGTAGCTAACACACAAGCAGGCTCAATTAACCCTAATTAGTTCAGAGTCATGCTACAAAAGACTTAATGAGTAGTTACTGGGTACAACTAAGAAAAGAGGCATAAATAATGTTTGGTTGGAAGCTGTGTTTAAGAAACTCATGACTAAAAGACTCTAAAAAGAGGGAAAATGCAAATAACTTCACCTTTAACGAGGGGCAGAGCAGCAGCAGTGCTGTAAATACCTTTCTGACAGCTGGGTACACTCAGGGCTGTCAAATACCATCTACCAGCTGATTTTAGGAACCCTATTTTTCCTGATCTGCACCTTCTTCCATGTCAGACTCCATCCTTTAAATAATCCATTTATCTCACAAGCAGAGAAGTTGCCCAGTTTGGCTTCTTTTGCCAGAGCTCTCCATCAGCATTGGCCTGATGGCATCCACACTTTTATATGGATGCTACTCAGCATCTAAGCACACCTGATCTTACGAGGTGAAAACTGATCATTACAGAAGGAAACTGTTTTTCACTCTGCTCAACTGTTCCGCGTTCCTTTCCATCAGCAGTTAGGTTGACTGAAGAAGTCACACATCTGTTTGTTCTAAAATGCCTCCATTTTTTAAGCATTTCTAAGGATAGAGGTTTTCTCTATTGTTTTATATCCGGCAGAATTCAGGCTTTTAATTTTCTCCCTCGAAGTTGGACAGGTGCTCACATTACATAGCAAAAGAGAAGGAAACTCTCAGTGACTAAATGTCACCTGCTAGCAACATTAGAATGAGGACCATCTTCTAAAGCAGATCACATTACTTCTAAAATCCTTCCAGCCTCAAGAGATCTTTTCTGCTTCTGCCTTGACCTGCTCCGCTGCTTTCCTGCATTTTCACTCAAGTCCACATTTCTTATTAACTTATACTAAACCATCTGAATGTGGTTTTAGGGTATAAAAAGCTTTTCATGAGGTACAGATGCCATCTGTAAAACCCCTTGCTGATATGGCTGCACTCTGTTCATCCCAATGCCCTTTCCTTAATCCTATTCAAGGTTTTTGGAGATCTCCTCAAGGCAGCAAATGAAGAGTTTTAATGAGATAAATTTGCTTTTACCAGCTTTAGATTTCAGCTGGATCTTTTTTGCCTCTTTGCTGGAGTTTTGAATGCCACCTTAGGGTTCATGTCATGCTATCAGCAGGCTTTGCCCTGAGGTGATCCTGCTTTTGAGGTTTAGGCCATCTTCTCTTAAAGACCTCAATTCAAGCTGAACACATAGCTGCTTTTAGACTTCTATAGGCCTACACTTCAGCTTGATAACCAAGAACAGCACTCAATAGCCAGGAGGACCCTTTTCACCACACAGCTACACTCAGATTCATTTCCCCACCTTCTGCAGCCATGGTACAGAATAGCACGTAACGTATTGGTTTAGGCACACATGCAGCTCCTCATGGTCAGACATTTCCTTTTTGGTACCATAAGACCACCACACAAAAGCACTAATGCATGAGAAATACAGCAACTACTATGCAGAAGTAATTAACATTATTGCCTGGGTGGTGAACTTTAACTTAGATCCACCATCTTCCCAGGATGGCACAGGAGGAAACTCACTGGGCTGGTCACTGAAAAAGCAGCAGTGCAAACTGAGGACCTAGTAGCAGTATTAATAGTGAGTTCTTGTGATCTGGTAGATTATATCCCCATACATCTCAGCAAATTAATCCTGCTCTGGCTGTCTCATTAGCCTGGTTACAGAAGCACAGGAATGGTACCACAGCTGATTCCAATTCCAGAGTTAGCTCTGACAGAATTAGCACATGAGGTGTTATCTCAACCTGAAACCCCAGCTCTA
The DNA here is from genome assembly GCF_026119805.1 of Tympanuchus pallidicinctus. Taxonomy (NCBI): domain Eukaryota; kingdom Metazoa; phylum Chordata; class Aves; order Galliformes; family Phasianidae; genus Tympanuchus; species Tympanuchus pallidicinctus. Next base: position 615,055 of record NW_026294760.1, read on the forward strand.
AATGGGAAATTTGGTACGTCCCTGGATCACCTTAGACTTGAAGACAATGTAAAAAGTGAACTGTGTTCTGTCAGCATCTCAACTGGGATTCCTCTGAGAGGGATATCAGCTTCTTTCTTAGTACAGATCTCCCTGTTCTTGAAGAGGCAGCTTAAGAACTTTCTCCTGTTGCTACACTTAATGGTATTAGAGAACAATCTACTTCATGTCAGGTGTAACTTTGTATGTTTTCAAGTTTTATAAGCAACCAACAAAGCATCAGCATGTTTATGACATTATATTCAGACTCACTACACCTTGAGCCCCAGTTAAGACACTGCAACTCCCTCCTTGCAGGAATGAGCTGTCTGCATTAAAATGAGGGGGACCATTAGGAAAGGCACTGTAGGTCTTGCAGAAAGCTATGGATGGGATGGGCCCAGGGTGTGAGTGGGTGAAAACAGCTTTTCCTCCATAGAGAATGAATGGTTGCAAAGGAAACCTGCTTGGTTTCCTTGAATTCTGGCTGCTTGGCCAGAATTCCAGCATTAACTAAATCTAAACAAAGCATGGGCTGAGTGCAGACCTGAATTTAAATACCCAGGGAGTGAACTGCACTTCTGGGTTCCCTTAGCTCATGTGCTCCGAGAGCAGAGTCAAGAGCTTTCAAAAGTTATATCACATGTACCTGCCAGAGCTTGAACAAAGCTCTTCCAAATATATCCATAATTAATGAACACGTGAGGCAGTGTCAGCTTTAATGATCTCTGACTTCCTCAGTCTTTATTTATTTTTCTAAGGCCTTCCCTCTTCAGTGACTGTCTGTCGTCCTATTAAAAACCTCAGCTTATAAATGGGATGTGACAAGGTGAAACAGAGCCTGAAGTGATGGCTATCATATGTGAATGCACTGTGCAGCTCTGCAGCTGCAAGCACATAAGGGAAGCTCTGATAAAGCCCTAAAATGTATTTTGCATGCAAAATACAAGAATTATGCAAATTTGTTTACTCCTACCCAGCCCTATCCCTCTCCACTCCTTAGTTACGAATAACCAGCTTTGGATTACAAGTCCCAACATCTTCCTGTCTGATCTGAGTATTAGAAATAAGCAGACACAACAGACCTGAACTTTTGTTCCATCCAAAGTTTTGTACCAGAACACCAGAAAGCAGTAAAAGCCACATGAATACAACCAAGACAGCCACGTTTTGCCCCTTTTTGCCCTTCATTACACCTGAGCAATCCCATTAGAACCAAGGAAGTAACAAGCACGTAATTGAAGGCATAACTTTGCCTGAAGGTCTTCAGGTACCAAGGGGCTTAAGAGCGGAGCTGAGCTTTAACCACATGGTAAAACTCTTTGCTGAGCTAAGATTTTATTTAATGGTTCTGCTGGAGATATACCAGCCAGTAGATTCCAGGGAAATGAGGTGTGTAATTCAAGTACTTGAAGGTTCAAGTATGCAGAATTGCATTCACTGCAAAACATAAAAGTCCATCTGAAATAACATCTGTAAACAAGATGAGCCAAAGCTGACCACAGAGTCCTCAAGGTCTTTGCAGAGCTAGCCCAGAAACATCTATCATTTTATGATTCAAAAGCTAGAAAGTTTTACAGTAGAATGGTTTTGCTGGTGTAAATGAATGTCAAAACCAACACTGCAGCCAAATTTAACACTTAATTTTTCTTCCATCATCCACATGCACTCGGTGCTAGCACATTTGGATAGCATCCTTGTACACCTCCTCCAAATACAACAGCGGGTTCTCCTTGCTATAACTGTCTGACAGAAGGAGATCAGGTCCCTTGCACTCAGACACCTTCAGGTGCTGCAGATGTTCCATTTCACTGGTGACTAAATGAAAACCTGAGTTCTGCTGTACCAAAGCAGGAAAAGTCTCAAGAGCCAGAATGCAGAAAGCCTCCCATGTAGGCACATGTGCTTCTGATCCATCTTCCACCAGCTACCATTCAAGACCCAAACTGATTCAGAGCCCTGCTTCCATACTTTGAGCAAAGACAGCAACACTCTGCTCATATGTTTGCAGAAAGGGACATAAAAGAATCTTCTCAAAATGTAGCCTAAATGCCTGGACATTGCAGCAGCAAAAGAAAAAGCAAGTTTTAAACTCACTGCAGTACAAACTGTTGTCCCTCTGAAGTTTGCCTTTAACAAAATAACAACAAATAACAAAGAGAGCTCGATTTGATACCAAGAGTTTATTTAGGGTGAAAGAAAAAAAAAAAAATAGTTTTAGAACAACATAGAAATTCTTCTCAAAGCATAAACAGATCCTATCCTGCAAAATGCATTAAGCAGAAGGAAACACATCCAATCTCTGTCTCTGTACTGCAACCACTTCTGTGTCAGCTGTGAAATCATTTGCATGGTAGTCAATGAGTGCTGTTTCTCCCCAACCCTAGGAAAAAAGAATCCTGATCTATTCCAACTCCCATACCCACTGCAATGTGTACAGAGCTGCACTCTCAGGAGCTGCTACACTAAAAATACACGATAGCATTACTGGGTGGTAATAATAATGAGGGAGGATTAACACCAGACAGGATTTTTGTAATAAAATTATGCAGACATGCAAATCCATAGAATTCTAACCTCTGCTGCTCTTTGCTGTTGCTACTTGCAATGGAAGGAACCCCAGGATTCCAGACATCCTCAGTGTGTTCCAGTGAGCCCAGTCTGTCACACACAACAGCACAGTCTGCTTCTCCCTTTCCTCCCCAGAACCTTAATCAGAGGGTTTCCCAATCACAGCTGAGGACATTCATTATTGCAGTTTACCAGTTAGTTGTGCTTCAAACCACACAATTAGTTTGATCCTTTCCTGCAGGCACCTTAATTTCTAATTTCCAGCAGCCTTCCTCCAGATGGAAATAGCAATCAGTGTGGGGAGCATTTGGAGCTTTAGTATTGATTTATGCCTTGGGTGAAGAGGTTAATTAAATGTGAATTTTAAGCCGACACCGGGATCAGAGCAGTGAGGAAACGTGAATCCACCATTACTTCCAGAGCTGTTAAAGCCATTCCAAACGAACAGTGAGTGGAGGAGTCCCTCCTGTTGCTGGCAGCTAGAATAGTGCACATCCAAAGTACCACCAGGTTGTACTTCAGTTAGCTCCTCAGACTGCTCCCATTTTTTGCTTTTTACTGCTTTTCCCCCCCCCCTTTTTAAATGTAATGCAGGGACCACACAAACCACTGGCTGCACTAACAAGGCACCCAGACTGCCTGCAGACAGAAGATGCTCTGTAGGCAATGGGGCAGCAGCAAAACTCCACGCAGCACCTGCTCAGCAAAGCCAGAACAGATGCATCCCCTTCCTATGTTTTCACTGGGACTATGTGAAGATGAACTCGAGTTCCACCTCTGACACACATGCTAGTGGAGCTTTCACTAATTAAAACCATTTAAACTCCAGTTCAACCACAGCAGGAAATATGTTTTATTATTTTTTAAGCTCACATACTCTTCTCTCTCATAGGTCTACCCTGTTTTCTCATCACGTATTTACAGACAGCACGCAAATGATTCCTTTCATAAGCAAACATGAAATTCCATTCCACTTGGTTCTTACAGGGTTGTAGTAAAGAGGTGAAGGAAAAGCAAAGCATTAAACAGTTAAAGGAATGGAGAAGGGGCAGCCAGCAGCACCAGCAGCAATCTCCATTCTGCCACCCCCTGCCCTAAAACCCTCCCAGCCATCTCAGTACAACCATACCAGCACTGCAGCACTGATTCCAGATGAAAACACTCTGCAACAGGAGAAAGATTCCATTCCCAAACTGACTGGCCTTCACCTCCATCGGATTTCTCTATTTCTCTATACTGTGCCATAGGTGCATTTACAATTAGTCAAGAAAAAGAAAATTGCACCCAATGCCATTCATTCTGAACAACACACAGCAAGAGATCACTGCAAGGAAAGTGATCAGTTTGCAGCAGCTTGGACCACCCTGACTTCTCCATCCTCCTCAGCAGACTGCAGTTAATAACAGAGCAGAGAAAAGGCAAAAAAAAAAAAAAAAAAAAAGTTATTTATGCTTTAACATTGCCTTAACCAATGGACACAATGACGTGATCAGCTGCCATTTCTTTCCCCCTTCACCTCCCATGAAACCACAGGTTTGTGGAAGTTCTTTTATTGGCTGTAGTTGCAAAACTCTTTGGAACATCACACGAAAATCTCTTTGGAACGTCACACGACAGCAATCTGCAATGAAGTGCTACACTCAGTCCTTGCTCTTGGCATGCTGTGCTTGTCTTGATAGAGAGAGATCATGGCTGAACCACTTCCAGATTTGTAACAGGCTGTTGATATTTGCTTTCTGGTGACTAATGGAGGGGGAAAAAAGCCAAACATTATTGTTTTGCTGTTTGGTTTGGTTTTTTTAATTTCCTGTCCTTCTTTCACACAGATGCAATTATCTGTTATTTTAAAAGGTTAAACCAAGGAAGATTAACCTATGAATAAGAATCAGCAACTCATCATCTGCCAAAAGACTTGCATTTATTTGGGATAAACTCAGAGGTAATGCAAGCAGCATCACCACAGACAGAGGCAAGAAAGCTTGAACTCCTCTGCCAGTTGTGTTGGTGTGGATCTTTTAGCGCAGTATTCTATCCAATCTAACAGAATCTAATTGAAAAAGAATAATAAAAACAAAACACACTTCCCCCAAAAAACACCAAAAGCACAACCCAAGCCACCAGCAGGGAAGCTACAGATGGAAACAGCTCTGACTTTTCACCCAAACCATGGGCAACCCATTCTGACCCTGTGCATTGGTGTTGAGCTCACTGCCATGTAACACAAACACCAAAATTCCTTCTAAGTCAACTCCCCAAGGCCTCACAGCTCAGAATACACACAGGTATCGAACCAAATTCAAGTGTAATATCAAACCACACCAAATTAAAGCAACATAAAACCTTCAGCCTAGGAGAAATACATGTCACTTCTAGTTTTAATTCAGTATTAACTTACTAATCTGCTTTCAATAAGTATAAAGAGAAAGGTAAGGTACACAGCTCCTGGAAAACAGTGTGCTGAAAGCTCCAACGTGAAATAGCAGAGACTGCAGCTATTTCAAATTAAGGAAAACTCATTTACACATTATCCCATTATGCCTCAGCTTTCCCCATCAAGCTGGCAATCCTTGTACTCGTGTGCTATTTCTGTTTTATTTGTTCAAACAAACGAAGTTGTTTATCTTTTCCTGAGCCAGATCTGTTCAAAGTTACACAAAAGCTGCCCAAAATGTTTCCTTCCTCTTCCAGCCCCCAACGCTGCACAGCCCAACCAGCTTCATACAGATCAATGCAACCTGCAGAGCACTGACCACGAAGCACACGGCTCTGCAAATAGCCAGCACTGCTCATCTGCGTTGGGAGAAGTGGAAAACCAAGATCCTCTCTTACTGTGTCTACACATCAATTTGTACGTTGGTATGAGATGACCCTCAAAAACACGTGGAAATTAATTTCCAGGGGAACAAACAGCTCTGAACTCAGCAAGAAAACACAGGGAGGGATAAAGCATCACTCCAGAGCTCATAAACTGCAGGAGAAGATGAGACAGGAATGAAATTGTGTTCATCACTGTGCTGCTGTAGAGCAGCATTAAAACAGCCAAGGAAAGAAAGGGCACATCTTATATTTTTGAGTAATGGAGTCCAACTCCACAATTAGGTGTGTATATATAAATATAAATATATATTTCTGCCTCCATCCTTGATCTATAACAGGGCTCTGTGCCACACACTATGTGCCTTTTTCTAAGGGGTCTTGAACATTTAGACTGTAGCTTCTGCAGGGTAATAAACCTTTCACAGTTCAGCATTTCCTGACACAAAGGGAGAAGCAAAGAGAAGCCAAGGATGGAAGTTTGCTTATCTCAACAAAGAAAAAAAATAAATCAAAGTTCCAGTCGACTGTATCATGTTGTTTCTAATACCCACTAAACCTGCATGTTTGATTAATTATTAATTTTGCTATTAATTTTTACTGATTTTCTTTTCCCCCTCCAGATTTTTAGCATTAAGATAACTTCACTTTTTATCTTCTGCAGTCAACAACAGTCAGAATTTAAGCAAACAACCATGAACCACACATCAAAACACCAACTGTTAATACGCTGTGAATAGATGACCAGATTGCTCTTGTAACAGGAGAGCCACAAGTTGTCTACGAGGGTAACAACTCCTCATATGTTTTTAACTGTTTCTTTTACGTGCATTATGCCACCACCAGTGGGAGAAGTTTCCATGGGCTTCTGTTCTGAAGAGAGGAAATAGAGCCCATCTGGGTAAGAAAATTATTACGAGTCTGATAACGACAGCATCATATGGATGAGTTCAGTGCTGGTAGTGCAGGGCAGCCTGGGAACCATAAACACACATCTGAGAAGGAGCACAGCCACCCCAGCTAAGCAACTCCACACAAACAGCAGCGAGATGAGATTTGCTCTCGTTTCCTTGGTGCAATCAAAATGAGAGTAAGACAGTGGGAAAAGGTCTGGATTAATTATTTGTAGAGTGCTTTTTTCAGCTGGGTCCATTCTCAAACACTGCTCTTAATCCCCTATTATCACAATAAATTAACTTAAAGGCACTCTGACTCCAGGAAAGAATAGAAGTGCAAATGATTAATTAACACAAATATGATTTGCCCCCTAAGATTCAATGACAATAACCAGGAAGTAGGTGGTGACCCACAAACCAGATGTTGAAACATATTTAGACACCTTGCTGCTGCTGAAGCAATGAAGAACAAGTCACCCGTATACATACATGAAATCAGAGTATTTCATGTATGCATTTCTTCTATCCTCCCCCAAAACATGCAGAGCTGGCACTGCCCTGGGCTGCTGCTTCCAGAGCTGATGCTGCTCCATGCCAACGCTGCATTCTGCACCAGGTAGGTTTTCTATGTAGGTTTTATGCTGAAGTGAGGTCAGTTTCCACGCATCCTCCGTGTCAGCAAAAACAGAGGAGAAATATTAACAAGGACTGGCAAACATTTGGGTTTTAATTTCCCTGAATATTTATTCAAATGCTTATCATAAACGCCCATCACCTTGACAACGAGGCACTTATTTACAAGTCTGGAAGCATAGGAAGGCATAAAGATACCTAAACAGACTGAGCTTTATGGAAATAACTGTCCTTGCTGTTTGACAAGTGACCCTCACATAGCAGAGAGATCACCACATGAGAGCCAGGCCAGTGCATCTCTTCTTGCTCTCTGCTTATGGATACATCCAAGTTCACAGCCATCTGTAGTTACTAGGATTACTGAAAAGTTGATCCCACTGGACGCCATTAATTCCCTTTTCCCACTCCACCCCACAAAATAAGTTTGTTTTCTGAGCATTGTTTTAGAACCACAGGTCATCTCAACAGCATTTTACTCTTCTGAAGTCTTCCTAATAAAAAAGCTTCATTAACTGTGCAAGTTTACCTGTACAAATAAAGATCACTTCCAAATGCCCATCAAGATTAGCACAGACATCCAGACAACAGATTCTGGGGGGAGTGGTTGACTTGGACAATTAAAGCCAAATCTGCCTCTGCTTTTAAAGCTGTGTCTTAAAGGTATCCGAGCCCATCACAGTAATTAGCAAAGGAAGGAAGAAAGGAGGAAGACAACTTATGAAGCCCTTATTGGCCACAAAGCAAACCACCACATGTGAGGAGCTCAGCAGCACTCACTGAGTTAAAGATAGAGAGAAATGCACTTTAATTGCACCATCACCTCCTCCCTCCAAGGTAGAAAGACCTTCCTAAGAGATGCACACATTCACATGAGGCAAATCCCTGTGCTCGACCTCTCCTTTTTTCATAGTGCTGTTTGGTAGGCTGGAATGTCACTGAAATGCTGTGGGCTCCCTGAAGCTCTGCTCTTAGAAATACCTCTTGCTGTCACTGCACACAGAACCACAGAATTATTTGAGTTAGAAGGGACCCTTACAGGCCCTCTAGTCCAACTCCCCTGCAATGCACAGAGACACCCACAGCTCCATCAGGTGCTCAGAGTCCATCCAGCCTGACCCTGCGTGCCTCCAGGGATGGGGTACTCAACACTCCTCTGGGCAACCTGTGCCACTGCTTTACCACCCCTCCTTTAAAAAAAACTTTTTCCTTATATCCAGTCTAACCTTCTTTTGTTGAGGCTGTATTTTTGGCCCTCCAGCAGCCAGCATCACCCAGAACCAGCCCCAAACTCCAGTCACATACCCCTGTGAATGGAGATGCATGCGCCAAAACAGTCAGTAACTCCAAAATTCCCAGAGCCAGGCAGAAATATTCTGCCAAGTTAAGCCATGGTGAGTTCAGCAGGTGTGGAAGAATGCCAGCACACAATTATTTTGTTTGTAACTTCTTCCCCTTGTGTCTCTGCAAGATGAGCCAGATATAAAGGGGGGGGGGGGGGGGGGAAAGGAAAAAAAAGAAAAAAGGCATCTTGTTATGTATGCATTTAGTTAATCCAAAATATATTGACTAAGAAATTAGCTGAGCTTAGCCCCTCCTACAGCCTACTGAATTCCTCACCTTTTAAAGATGCAGTCTGGGAGGTGGGAGAGGAGGGGATCGGTGGAATGCAAGCAGGCAGAAGGATGGAGGGACAGATCAGGGACATAAACATGCCTGCACAGCCCAAGGAACACCACGGGATGCTCCCATCTCGGCACACAATTACCTAGCAGGCTTTACCTCTGCAAAACCCTGGAAAACAAGAGCTCTAATTGGGAGCGGCAGAAGATTGGTGAGCTTGAAGGGACATCTGCTGGAAAGAGCTGACATCGCACCAAGCCCACTTTTAGGGCTGAGCATCAGCAGAGCAGGAAAACCTCAGGCGATGTTACACAGAGCTCAGGGATCAACAGCCCAGGGGAAATAAAGACTGTAATGACGGAAATGCAATCATCATTTCCTTTCTTTCAGGATTCGGTTATGACAGCACCAGGGTATCCAAGCAGGGTTATCCAGCTGGATGAACTAAATACTGTGCCTGCAAAGCAGAGCAAAGCATTGAGATGGAAGGACAGGGATCTGCACCATGGGACAGCCAGCTTCCTCTCAGCAGCTGTTCTCAGCACAGGCTCTGCATGGTGAGGATCACTGTGCAAAATCAGAACGTTTCACGTTCTGCTGGTGCTTTTGTGGGGCCAAGAAAACTCCAGGTCTGTGAGGCAGGGACAGAAGTCAGCCTTCATGTCCATTCAGTATTCCCAAACCCCACAGTGCTGATTGATGTTCAGAAAGCTTAGGATCAAAAGAGCAAACATAAGTTTTCCAAGCATTTAACCCAAGGAAAAAAATAAGAAGAACGTTTCCTAAGGCTTTTATTTTCAAATACAGCTGGGAGGATTCCCTACCACCCCTTCTACACAAAGCTTTTCAAGCGCTTTTGCTTCAAGCTGATCCTCATAATTAGAAGAGCTGATAAAAAAAATTAAAAAACAGCCTTCATTAATGGGATCTGTGCATATTAGAGTTCATTAAAATGTAATTCCCAGAAAACAGGACATTTTAATCCATCCATACTTGGGAAAAGAGCGAGATTTTTTTCCCCCTGCATGTGTCTGTAGGCCATATGTGTTAATTACAATTTACTTGTACAAATGAGAAAATTGCACATCAGCAAGTGGTTAACTAGTTATTAACTCAATTACTCTTCAGAGATCAGGGAGAAATACCCCCAGCTAAGGTGTCCATTCTCACTTGTAAGTCAGTGCTTTGCACATTCTTTAAGGTAGAAGAATCAAAACCTTATTACAAACCCCATTTAAGCACACAGAACTGTAACTTACACCTTCCAAGTTACTGTTCTGTTTCAGAGGATGTTTCTTGACTAATTGCAAAAGAAAGTATCAAGTCTGACTCAGTAATTGTCCTTAGCATCCACGTGCAAAATGATAACAGCAATAGCAATCTTGCTCTTTAAGATATACCAATTAAAATGATGACATAAGCACTACATGCAGCTTCTTAAAAGTCTTTTCCATGTAGTTATCAGTCCCATCATACTCATGAATCAACTGTTGCTAAACAGTACCAGAACTATCCTAAATTATCTGTAGATAAGGAACATCAGTGCATAAAGTTGCTATTATAAGGTGGGTCTTCTGTGTTCCTACTGAGTAGATTGTGGCACTGGAAGAACAAATAAAAATACCTGGATTTAGTGAGACACACAGCCTTTTGGTTAACTTTTTACACTCAGTGCCATTGCCCAAGAGGTAATTACTCAACCTTTTGTTCTGCTTTTGGTTCCCATCCACATAAACCCTCAGACCAGCAGGAGTCATTTTAGCAACAGAAAGAATCCAACTTCCATTGTAAATAAATCCCAGACACAAACGAGCAGCTTCCATCTCTGTACCCAGAGTGAATTCAGCTGCACTCCTGAGACAAAAAGCAGGGGAAACAGATCAATAATTTGGCTGAAGAGATGAGCTCCCAAAGAAAATTATTCCAGGAGTATCAATCGCATCTTATTAGTGGAAGAACTGAAATGAAACACTGTTCCATACACGTCCCACTTCTACCCTGTACTGGTGTGAGTCACTACACATAGCAGAATATCAGCAGATGGAGCAGAAGATGGTGCAGAACTAGACTGATCTTCCACCAGGGCAAAGAGATCCTTTGGAGCAGCACCATTTCCCACCAGTTTGTTGCCTGTTCAGTGTATCAGCAGCATCACTTGATTAAAAACATTTTGAAATGTCACCCAGTCTTGTAGAGAAGCAGCCTGAGTGTGTTTGTACATGAAGTTGCTGCCTTTTTCTTTTCAAGGTGCATACAGTGATGTTTTTCACAAATGCTGTATCCTCTAACTGCTACGTAATGAACTGTTGATAGATGACAGCAATCACGACTGACTGCTATTATTTCTTATTCTGAGTGGCAGACTGAATAGCACGAATTCATTTCAGAGAGAATGAATACCTTCAAAGTGCCTTTCATAAACAGGAGCCTTCAAAGCAGGGTTACCATTTCCAACAAAGATCCAATACTGCTCCAATTTACTTTTCAGATAGAGGGCCAAGCCCACCCTCATTTCAAGCCTTTTGAAGTCAAACACCAGAGCTGACTTTGGTTTGCAAATTTTAATGTAAAGGATGTGGCTTAAAAAACAATTGTTACTGTACCTACCAATCATACTGCACTGTAAAGTGAGCACACTGCTGCCCACTGGGAGTCACCCAACACAGAAAGACTGAACCCGTCACTCCACCATACCTCTCTTCTGCTGGAATCCATTGGAGGCAACAGGATTTCACCATTCACCAAAGACTGGGTGAAATTTCCTGGTAGAACTGACAGTATTTGTTAAAGGCAGTATGAACCTTGTCTGGGTCATAGGACACATTAAAATACCTTCTCTACTTTGTAGAAGTCAACATCTACTTCTACATGGCATGTTAAGCTAGCTGTAGAAAGCAATTGTAACCAACCATGAGCTATAGGTCAGCAGTAGCACTGTACTCCTACCACTTTCTCCAAGACAGATATTATAGTTTACATGCACTCCAACTTCATCTCATAAGGGGATTTTGGATTATGCAGTATGCACTCTGAGAATGGATCTGAAATAATCTGTCTCTGCAAGCCAAACTGCAACAGCAGAATGCAAAGCAAACGCTTGCTAATGCTTTTAACACATCTGGACACTAAAAACAGTAGGACCAACATGAGGAAAAAGTGCTTTGTCCTCATGGTAATACTAAGCCTACTGCTGTACACAGAGTACAGATCCTTTCTTTCCTATCCTGCTGAAGGCCAGTGTAAATAAGTAATCAACAGCAACAACCAAAGCCCAGGAAAGCAAGCTGCAGTGCCTGATTTGGGGTCAGAACTCAGAATCAGACTGCTACTGCAGCCATCCAACATGGATTTCTTCAAGGAAAATGAAAACAGATTTATTATAATTGTAATACATGCAGTTTTGTTCTCAACAACTGGATCTTACTCTGGACAGGGCTGGTGTGCTACTTTCACATGGAGAATGCAAGTGAAATGAGTATATTTGTATTCAACAATTCAACGTATCCTGACCTACAGGACAAGATGTATTTTCCCCACATTTCACCTGCATTGCTGAGCAATATATTATGGAATGCTGCACAAGGCTGAAGAAATTTCAATTTTATCTTCAGATCAGTGAAAGCCAAGCATGTAACAGCTGAGTACAACTGGGAGAAACAGTCGCTTGCATACACCTGATCTGTACCATGCAAACAAAGGACAGCTTCTAGCTGCAGCACTGACATCCTACAAGGCTGTGGTTCCAGAGATACACCCATAGTGCTCCCATTCCAAAGGAGGACAGCAGTGCACAGAGCACAGCCGCTCCATCACTCTGCCCCTTCCCTGCAGCACAAAGGAAGGCACTGGGACAATTTCACGAGGCAGATAGTCTCACACCCAGTGGCACGCGTGAAAACTGGGCCAGTAATGTGATTATATCATAAGATTTTCGTATCAGAAAATTGAGGTCTTACTCTAACACTTAATCCTGCACATGTGGTAAGGCACTGGAACAGGTTGCCCAAGGAGGTTGTGGATGCCCCATCCCTGGAGGCATTCAAGGCCAGGCTGGATGTGGCTCTGGGCAGCCTGGTCTGCTGGTTGGCAACCCTGCACATAGCAGGGGGTTGGAACTGGATGAGCATTGCGGGCCTTTTCAACCCAGGCCATCCTATGACATTTAGGCAGAGCTCACCACAGCCTTTGGCCACCACAGATAAATCTCCAAGGGAATCAGGGGCCTCATCGTGCAACTCACATCTCCTCATTAAGACAGCCCAGATCATCTCTTGAGTCATCAACAACTCGAGTGCCCAATCCCTTCTGGCAGCAGCACTGTGCAGGCTCAAAGCAGCAGGCTGTAGCTGTAGCATGCATTGGGGGGCTTCCTCAGCCTGCCGTGCTTGGAGAGCTGCACACAGAGAGCTGATCCACATGTTTATTACATGAGCTGCCTGTTCAGATTTGGTAACTTCCCACTCTTCTCCTACAGTTACTTTTTGAAATCGTCTTCCAACCAAGCAGTGAATCACATACACCCCACTAAGGACCAGGAAATTCACCTCCCACTGCATATATTGAATCCCAAATGATAGAAATAAATAAATAAGCCCTCATGTTTCCCTCTGAACTGCAGAGTAAATACTTGTAAAGAGTGGAGCAAGTGGTTTGAAGAGCTTGTTTCACTTGTTCCATGCAAATATCAAGATTAACAAAGAAATTAATTTCCCATTTTTCTTCTTACAAAGGATGCAGGCAGATTTAGAATAACAAAAATAAACCCCCTGGATAAATATTCATCACAGTGCTGAACAGTACAAAAGCAAGTCATTTTTTATGTAGAAGGGGGGGAGAAAAACTGTCAGGAGTGCTCCAGAAGCATAAATCCATATTAAGTGAGGACTCTCAGAGGATGCACTCAGTCTGGAAGGAGGGCTGGGGGCTCAGAAGGGCTGTGCAGCATCTCAAGATCTCAAGGAATTAAGTGAGAGAGCTCAAAATCAAAACTGGATTTGGATCACATCAAAACTTGTATTTGTTCCTATTCATCTTTTCATTCTATGAGAGCTATAATCACGGGTTCAAGTCTCTTAACAGCTTCAAAGCTTGGAAGGATTTTGCTTTGAGGTCCTGCGCTAAGTTCTGTTTATTGTGAGATGAATGAGTGAGTCGTGCAGGAACAGAAGGCAGGCTGGAAAGAGAAGCAGCACCAAATCTGCACTCACTTTTACACACATTAGTGATAAATACAAACCCGTCCTCTGAAAGGCATGCAGCACCAAAGGTCAGATGCTACCTGAGAAATGAACTGGCACTGCATTCTGTAGATGGTTTTGGGCTGAGGTGGAAAACTGTATCTGCTTTGCTTGGAGGTTCCAACTGCAGCTGAACAAGCTCTCACTGCACATCAGAAAGGCAACAAAACCACACTGAGAGGTGCTCTGCCCATACAGTAGCAGCAGCATCAGTTCTGGGCAGCCTGACCAGAATTTCCAAGCTTTGCAACAAACTGCATTATTTAAAATTACCATTATACTTAATATCCTGATCATTAAAGGCACTGAATCATAATTTCAGCATGCTGATGGTCTGTGAGGCAGTGCTGTGTGGGTGGCTGAAGTAATTCAGTTCAGATTAAAAAGAACTATCAGGTTATCCACAGTCATTAGGTGACTCTTCAAGACCAGTTTAAGAAGCTGCTTATTTGGGAAAAGGAACAAAACTCCACAACTTTAAGTGCCAACTACTGCTTGCTGGAGTGAGTCTGGAATACAGAGACAGATATGGATATAAATATATATTTATAAGACTGGATGTGGCCCTGGGCAGCCCAGTTTAGTGGTTGGCAACCCTGGACATAGCAGGGGGTTGAAACAAGATAATTATTGAGGTCCTTTTCAATCCAGGTCATTCTATGAAGCTGGAGTGAAGAGAAAGCTGCTCCCCAACAGCCAGGCTGAGGCTCTATGAAACTTTCAGTTATAAAGGGTTTCTGACACCTAAGTGAAAATCTGTGCTACCAATATGAGGCAATGGGATTTATAACTGCAGGCATGAATGCATACACGTGTGCACTGATTTCTTGTTTTCAGTTCAGCATCTATTAAAAATACACTCAAAATTTGTAAAAGATTTGTGTAGAAAGGCTTTTTGTTTCACCTTTCAGTGGTAATTAGAAATAAATCAAGAAAAATCAAGGCAGACCTTTAATGACATTTTGACTTTTTTGGAGCAATTTAAGGTAACAGCACATTTTACATATTGGATGCAACAGAGACAGAACTTAATACATATAATTATGCAGTTTGCAAATGTGACAGCTCTGATGTTGCTGCAGTGCAAGTCCATGCAGTTAAATTAGAATCATAATGACAGTAATTACACTAATTAGCCTTTTTTTCTAGTTTGTCACCAGCAAAGTTTTGCATGTTTACGTGAGTCTACAGCTACTTCAGCTTCCCCCTGAAAATCCACCATAACCAATTCACTAAATAGCTGATTTATCACAGCCGTGTAAAACACAAGGAACATTCAGAGATGAAAAGGCAGATGCTAAAAGGGTAAGACTTAAAATCCATACAATGTTTTTCATACATTATTCACATGCGCAGTCTACAGCTGTAACAGCTTAGAAGTTTAGACAGGCATAGGGTGAAATATTTAATGCAATCCACAGGCAGCAGCACAACTGACATGTAGGAGTACACAGAGCAGCCTCTTGTTGTGTGTAAGTGACGTGGAACAGCAAGGCTCCCAGTTCCCCAGCACCCAAACAAGGCTCTGTGCAGCGCCTTGTTAACCAAAGTGCTTTCAAACCACTCCTCAGATGTGAAAAGCTGAACACTGAATGGCTGCAATGATCTCAGAGCCAGGCTCTGAACACAGCTGAATCCCATGTGCACAGTGCACTTGATACACCTGGGAGGATGCCCTTGATATTAATGAATATCAAAGCACACGACCTGAATATTAAGCACACAAATAGGGTGCCAAGACCACCTTCTCCTTAAAATGGATACCGTTCTCCTCCCAAGAATATATAAAGGTGACTATGATAGTTCTAAGTGTCCCCAGCAGGAAATGCATGTATATAAGGACTGCACAGACACAGGACCAGCAGGCAATGCTCTCAATCATACAGTCTGATTCTGGGGGTGGTCCTGCACAGGACCAGGAGTTGGATGCAGTGATCCTTATGGGTCCCTTCTCTAATTCCAACTACAATTTGGTATCAGCTACATCAGAATCTGTCCCTCTCAACGTGAGGGTCAGAGCAATACAGCATTTAGCTGGGTCAAAGCACAACAAGAGAAAGAATAGAAAGCGTGGGTCTGTTGGGTATTGGTTATTCTATTATACACCAGATCAAATTACACCACTGTACTCCACACACTGCATTTCAGGAAAGTCTATGAATACAGCACATTTATGATGAACAGTTGCTCTACGCTCTATCTTTTTGATAACTCTATTACTTGAGTTCAAAGAAGGTTTATGAACTAAAAAGCCTCAGGTACAGCCATGAATGTTTGATGCCTTCGCATATACTGTTATGGGTGTGAAGTCACTCCCTGTTGGAATTATTGCACTCTGACAGTCTGTGGTCATTACAAGCCAATGGGAGAAGGACGACTATTAAAAATTATACACTTCCTATAATACAGGATTATTTTTGCATTGAAAATGGTAGTAAGTCATTCAAAGAGCCTTTGAAAACAAACAGAACTGTAGGCAACTAGCATTTACACAACACCAAAGACCCAGCATGGTAGTGTGAGGAGCCTGCAGTCTTTTTTTTGCAATCTCTTTTGAATGACTGAAGAAGAGAAGAGTCCCAGAACCACACAGGTTTATTTTCTGTTGAACACACCAAGAGATTCACCATCAGTGCCTTTGTTACACTGAACCAAGCACTGCCTACTCTGAAACCACCAACAGCCCATCCCATTCCAGGGCCTGTAGTCAATTCATTCTCTATTCCAGATACACCATCCAATGAGGAGCAATCTACAAAGGTGGCAAGCAGAAGGAATTAGTGGCATTCCATTCCAAAGCTCTGCAATAGCAAATCAAAATCCTTCTTGGAAATTTTACATGCAAGTTTGGCCCGTCTTACCACAGCAAATCTCAGTAGGGAAGCTATTCAAACAACACCCAAGTGCTGTTCCATACAGATCTCAACTCCCCTGAGGTCTCAGGTGTTTTACACTTACGAGCACCAGCAGTGAATTCTGACTTCAGACTGATATCTTACCTGAGATCTTATCAACAGGGATTTGATTTGGGCCAGTCTCTGCTGACCATCTTTGTACTCAGACAACCAGCTGTACTGACACCGCTCTCAGCACCATGGGGTCATAAAGTTCAGCAGGTTAGTGGACCCAAAACACAAAGGTGCAGCACATAGCAAAACAATACCAAGAACTAAGGAACTTTTGAAAGCCTGTAGCTCCCAAACACAGCAGTTTGGACACCTACATTCAGGCTCCCTTGCTTTGCTTCATTTCCTTTACATCTCTGTTCTGGCCATTGCTTGTACGTTCACAAATAAAAAATAAATCTGCTACGCTGCTTTGGTTTTTATGTTGTGGAGGTGAATTGCAGTGAAGTTGTGCCTATTAACAAACAAATCAACCTCACTACAGCTCAAGCACCACACTCACAATTGGGCTCTTTCTGCATCCTTCCAACCCTCAGGTTGCAGCATACACACCCAGAGAGCACTCACACACATGCAGACACAGCAGCATACAGAAGCTTAAGCTTGAGGATCTATTTCAAAGCTCTCAGCTCCTGAAAATGGGGTGGGAGGGAAAGCAAAATAGATGTATTTCTGGGTGGGGAATCAGACAAGTAGTTGGCTGCCTTCCTATTTATTTCATGTATTGTCTCCAGAAGCCATAAGAACCCATCTCAGAATGCTCCTCAGAAAGCAAAACCAAACTTGATGCTCTCTGTGTGCTCACAGTGTCACAGGTTAAGATGAGAGTCTGGAAATTAATTATCAGACCTTAAGAAAAAGGCTCCACATTGACTACATCTAAAATTGATTGCGATGAATGGGAGGGAAAGGAAACACATTCACACCCACAGAAATCACCTTTAGAAACGTTGAGTGATTGACCTGCAGTCCAACCCCCCACCCAGCAGGAATCTTTACTAAAAACAATAGAAAAAGAAGAAAAAAAGCTCCATAGGAATTGAATTTGAGGGCTTTCCATAAGAACTTTATCACCCCCTGTGTGCATCACCCAGCTCTCCTACTGTTTATGCATCCTGCAAAGTTCCCACTCAGCCCCACAGAGCTCAAACAGCCCAATTATAACCAAGCAACCCACAGGATATTTTTTATTGCAGCATTACCTTTAAAACACTTCAGTCATTTTTTGTCATTATTTGTCATGGCAACAGCAGTCGAGGCTTTTCTTCCTTGGTCCTCCCATTAGTTTCACTCTAAACTCCTCTCATTCTGCTCTTTGAATGAGAAGGGTATTGATTTGCCGTCCTACTGGCATCTGGGAAGGGCCTCAGCTCCCTTCTTATCTTCCTACCATTCACTTTCAGCCAGATGCCAGCAGGATTTCCTCCCTGCCAAACACAGGAGCTAACAGGGACTGCACAGGGAATGAGCCAATGTATCAGTGGGGCAGGATAACACACCATGGGATGGCAGGCAATGGGAGTGAACATCCTTCCCTCTTCCCACTCACTGCCCCAGGAATTTCAGCTGTGGCTCCACTCTCACCCTCAGCCCCTCACCAGAAGGATTCCTTCTCTCTCCATTCCCTACCATGAGGATGCCTCAAGGAGGATTTTCCCCTTTATGATCTCAGAATTAGATCACGCTGTATAGCTCAAGGGCAATTCGAATAACTTTTAGCAGTATCTCTTTATTTTCATCTTTATTCCAGCACATGAAAAGTTACCATAGCACTTCATCCTCACAGCTCACCTTTTTTTTATACTTAATGCTTTAATACCCAAGCTGCGTGGTATTGTTAAAGCCACCTCATATAGAGGCCTAAAACACTGCTTATACTTCATGCAAACATTTCTCCAGTCACAGCTTTTAGTCTTGGGCAGTCCTAAGGAACTTAATCAGATCAAAACAACCAGGATTATCTAAACGTGCAGGGAGGGAAGCAATCTAACAGAGCAGCACTGAACTGCATCCAACACAAGCTATTAAAACAGACACCACAAAAACACAGACCACAAGGGCCACTCCTATAGGGAAAAACACCCCAGCAGGCTCATTCCCGTAAGAAATAAAGCCACATATGGGGACAGAGCAGCAGCAAACGAACGCGTCTGCCTGTTGCACCGTTGCAAAGTGAGCACGAGAGAAAGGCGCAGCACGGACCGCGCGCGCCGCTGAGCGCTGCAGTGCGAGCAACGGAACAGCGCCCCCTACCGGCAGCACCAAATCACTACAACCCAGAGGAGGGCGCGGAGCTGCATTGTAAGCGCTGACCCCCAACCACCCAACTGCGCCTCTCTGGGGGTCCTTGAAGCACTCAGAGCTCGGCATCGCTTAGTAAAGTCTTTTTCACTGCTATCTACTGGAGCGTTATTCTATTAAAGCCTTCGCGCGTGCGATTGAAGATTTATTTCTGACGTTAACAACAGTTTCTCCGCCCCGGAACTGCTTTATCGCACTTTTGCCACTCTGCTAACTGCTCTAAGGGCTCCATTCGGAACCTTTCGATTGCTTGGATCGCACAGCAAAAACCACCAGCGCCGTCCCCACCTCTTCACTCTCTAGTATGGACCCACGCTGCCCGACACGCAAAGTTTTCACGACGCGAAGTTCCCGACCCGCAAGCATCGCCGAAAAGACCCCGCGCTCAGCAACCATCAGCAAATCCACTTTAAAAAGGCAAGAATTAAGCGCGCTGTTAAACAAAAGCCACTTACCAGCACTCCGCAAGCTCCCGCAACACCACGCGTCTCTGATGGCTGCCAGGGTTCACTGAAGAGTAACGGTCTTTAATAGTCATTAGCGGTCATTAATGGGGCATCTGTGGTGCGAGCGCAGCTGTGGGGGGCGGTGGCTGCAGGAGAGGCTCAGGTGGAGCTCGGCTGGCTCAGATATGGAGCAGCCCATGGCGGGGGTTCATTACAACCCCCCCCCCCCCCCCCCATCTCCAAGGGTTCAGTGTTTTTCCTTGCCACGGGACGGCTGAAACAGGTGAGACTGTAACGAGTCACAGGTGGGGCTGATAGCACACTGAATATTGGTTCCTCATGGCTAATGCAGGAGCAAATTGCTCCTTACCCTCACTGCCATGTTCTGCTATGGGCTGTGCTGGTAGCAGTGGCTTTCAGGGGTCTTAGTGCTGTTTCTGGCTGTGGTGCCCCTTCTCTCAGTCCCCTTCCTTGCCAGCACTTAGCTTTGCTCCTAGCTGCATGCCCCACCCCTGAGGATGCATTCAAGGCCAGGCTGGATGTGGCTCTGGGCAGCCTGGTCTGCTGGTTGGTTGTCCTGCACATAGTAGGGGGCTTGGAACTGATGATCATTGCGGTCCTTTTCAACCTAGGCTGTTTACAGAATAGCCAGAGTTGGAAGGGACCTCAAGGATCACAAATCTCCAACCCCCTGCCACACGCAGGGCCACCAACCTCCACATTTAATACCAGCCCAGGCTGCCCAGGGCCCCATCCAACCTGGCCTTGAACACCTCCAGGGATGGATGGGGCATCACAGCCTCTCTGGGCAGCTGTTCCAGCACCTCACTGCTCTCATAGCAAAGAACTTCCCCCTGACATCCAACCTCAATCTTCCCTCCCTCAATTCAAACCATTTCCCCTTGTCCTACTGTTATCTATCCTTTCAAAGAGTTGATTCCCCTCCTGTTTGTAGGCTCCCTTTAGGTACTGAAGGCTGCAATGAGGTCACCCTGCAGCCTTCTTTTCTCTAGGGTGAACAAGCCCAGCTCCCTCAGCCTGTCCTCATAGGGGAGGTGCTGCAGCCCCTGTTCTATGATCCCTCAGTGCTGTGCCTGCTGAGCGCTTTGGGGTGCAGAACTGAGTGCTGCTGGCATTGCCTCCAGGGCTCAGAAAGGCCCTACAAATGCTGCAGGCCATCTCCTGGGAGCTCTGATCATTGTAGGGCATCCAGAACTGTGTGCTGGGAGCTCTATCAGTACAATGTGACTTGAGAATTTTATTACACTTGTTGCATGCAGAACCCAAAGGGTTAAATTAATCCAGTATCCATTTTAATAGCGGCGCTTTTGCTCCTTACGGTGCTATTGATCCCATTTTCTTCAAGGAAGTTCCAAAAAATCGTGGTTTCTTTATGCACTACGGGAGCCTTTTACTGCAGCTGCAATGCAAATCAAGCCGTTATGATCACCACAATCCCATTTTGCTCTTTAGAGATTAAAGCCCCCAGAGGCAGAATTATCTTCTGATGAATTTGGCCGAATGGGTTTTTGGAACTTTGATGATCTTCCTGGTGGATGAGGGGGTTTGTGTGTCGTTTTTCTATCCGCAGAATTTACATTAAGACAAATGAAGAATAGAAGAGGAGAGCAGGATCGTGGGTACAACTGTGTCTGTATAAACATGCTTTATAATTAGATAGCTATTATTATAGAGCAGGGGAAGAACTAAACCGATACAAATCACTTCTATAGTAACCTAATTGCATCCACCAAGGAGTTCATAGCAGCATCATTCTTTTATATAAAGAAAATCATACCCCTCACCAACGTTATTATTCTGGTGAAATGTAAATGCAGAGCAGACCATAGATACCAATTAAACTGCAGTTGGCAGAGCTGCTATTCTCTAAATAGAATAGGTGTAAGAGGACAGAAAGCAAAATAAATAATGAAATAGGAAATAATAGAAGCGTATATCTGTGATAGTGTCAGATTGTCTGATGAGCCAACAGGGAGATCAGTGGAGAAATTATTATATAAATCATTGAAGCAGATTCTTGCTGCTGGTTTGGAGAGAATCTATTCATTCTGAATGCAATGCAATTAATCCTCACAATCTTTGGTGTGTGTATCTCTGTGTCTCAGTGTGCTTGAAGCCCATAGGGGATCTCCAGGGGCCACCAACCAACTTTGCTTCAATGACATGCAGTTATTCCACAAAATGAATGCAGTACCTTTCCTAGCAGAACACATTGCTTCCATTTACCCAGAGCACAAAACAGTTCCTGGAATCACTTGCTAAGGATTCCACGAATGCAGGACCAAATCTGTTACTGATGTCACCAACCTCAGTGGAACAGGTTGCCCAAGGAGGTTGTGGATGTCCCATCCCTGGAGGCATTCAAGGCCAGGCTGGATGTGGCTCTGGGCAGCCTGGTCTGGTGCTTGGTGACCCTGCACATCGCAGGGGGTTGGAACCAGGTGATCATTGTGGTCCTTTTCAACCCAGGCCATTCTATGATTCTCTGTGATGTTAATAAGGGCTTATTTCCATCACAAAAGCCTTCAGCAGTTCTGACGCTGTTGCAGAGCACTTAAAGAGGAAGCAGGGCTGTGTCTGGAACTGATGAACTTCTCGTGTTCGATTGCTTTTTTTTCTTCTTGATTACTTTTTCTTTTTTAATTATTGTTAGACTTCATCACAGCCAGGAGAGGAAGAAGAGGGGAAGAGGATGGGAGGAGAGAAAGGGGAGAGCATTGAAAAGAGTCATGGACAGGGATTTCGGTGAGATTTGTGGTTCATATCTTCCTATGGAAAGGCTGTGGTTAGGGAGGAGCAACCTGTGACAGTCACTTATGGCTCCTTGCTGTGATGGAGTCCTGGACTGGAAATGAAAAAGCTGCTGTTAAACAGGCTATCTGAGATGCTGTGAGCAAGAATCCTCTTCTCACAGCTGCTACAACCATTTGCTGATGGTTTGCTGGGAAATTAATGAAGCTGTAATGGCTCCTGGACTCAACCCTGGACCTGTTGTGTCAGATTCCATCTGCTTGTTCACAGCATCTCACAGGTATGGCTAAAATGGGAAAGATAGAGTGGAATAAGGATGGTTTTGCTGCTTCTCTATTCCCCTGAGGCAGGAATAAAAAGAGACTGCTATAAACTTCCTTCTAGTCTTCTGTAAGTAGGAGGGTACAGATTTACACACAGGCTATTTCTATTCCACAGAATGACTTTGAAATAGGCTTTTAGTTATTGCTTTACAAGTTCTTTTGGATCGTTGCACCTCCCTACATCCTTGGCTTTTGTGGCCTTATTTCCTTGGCATTTCTGGTGTTTGGTTTGTTCTCCAGTTGGCTCTTATCCTTTATCACAGGGAAATCTGGGGAATTGCTGCACTTTCAGCTCTTAAAATAAACGAATGTGATGGTACCAGAAGCTGTGGCTGAAATCAAAGCAACCAGCAAATGGTTCTCTGCCAAATTAAAGCAGCATTAGTTACCCATCCCTGAAACAGAAGGCAATACAAAGAATAAAGTCAAGGTTACCATTCTGGTGTGAGGGAACACAGCTTCCCCAAAGCCCAGCCCACAGTGCAGCACTCTCCTACCTGTTGATTAAATCATACGCACAGCCTTACATCTTCCTTTTGAACAATGCTTTAAATTCACAAACATCCCCAGGTAGTTTGAAGCTTGGCCCTACAAAATTTATTCTCAAGTATCCAAGGATGTATTGTATTCAGGTAGCTGTGTCTGTGTTTGCTGGCAGATAAGCAGAGGGTTTCATTTCTAGACTGTCAATCCAGCACCTTTCTACTGGCATCATATTCCCTTTAATTAAAAGTAGAAAGCTCTGACAGTCTGTTAACAATGGAAACACTTGCAAGCAACTGTACTATTAAATGAGAGCTGTTTCCAAGTATCTCTATTGTTAATTATTATCATTACTGAGTATTCGGAGCAGGGAACACGTTTACACTACTGCTCTGTACTCAGCATCAGTCTGCAATTAATTTCCAAGACTGTTACCACTGTGATTAAAATGAACTAGACGTGTGCACCCACGTCTCTGGATTGTTCCCTTGATGTCCCTCCAGCAGAGTGATGCTCTGAGGTGTTTGATGCTATTATCTTCAAAACATCTCATCATCTCTGACACCAGAGCTTCTGATTGCATTTGCATGAATGCAGCATTCAGTAGGTCTCCATTCGGATCCTGCAGGCAGAGCACCCAAAGTCTTCTACCCTGAATGACAGAGGACATCTTGATTCCGTAGTGTGGATACAGACCCTGATCCTATCCTATAGGCTCTTGTGGGACATAACTTCCACTGTTTTGTCTAAATCCACTTGTGGAATTGGGACGTGCATCCTGGATTGAGGAGTATTATTTCATCAAGAAAAGTGAGGAAAAATTTCCAGAAGTTCCAAAAATGCCATCACAGCCATCCTGAGAGCTTAGCTTTCAAGTCCTTGCAAACAGTGCAAGTAACAGCTCTCTATTTTTCTCTGATTTTCATGCTCTTGGTTCTTCTCGGGCCCATCTGAAGCAAACCTCATCACCAGGTCTGAACGTTTTTGTTTTCTATGTGAACTTGAACAAATAACTTTTCTTTGTTGTTTCATACTTTCTCTTAGATAGCAAAGTGTGAGCTCCTCCTTGTTGTAATTATTAGTATATTCCTGGAGAAAATTGCAACAATCTATATTAAAGGACTCCCTGCAGGAGCTGACACAGCAGGTATCCAGTTCTGCTTTAAATAAAAGGCACTTGGAACAGCCAGGGGTTTAAAACAGGAGAAGGCAGAGGGAACAAACAGGATTTTGAGGAACAGCAGGGGTGATTTGCAGTGGTCAGAGCAGATAGTCGTGCTGAATTATTTGGATAATTAGTCTTCATTAGAAAATTGGAGCAAATGATGATACAGTGCCAAAATTGGGTAACATGCTGGGTGGAGAGAATCCTTCTTTTCCCTTTCTTTCTGTTTTCTCAACTGAGTAAAGCCCATATTAAAAGTAACACTGGTATTGGGTTTCAGTGTTTGACAGCAGATTAAGGGAAGGTGTCTTGCAACCCACTGCTGCCATTTTGTGTGCTTGTATCTGCTAGATTTAACATCTGCTGTGTTGCCAGTCTTCACTTTATGATGCATTCTAGGAATGGAGAGGCTTAAACAATGACCATGATTGTTTAGATGCCATCTTTTTCTGACCCAGTTGGATAAGGCTTTGCCTTCTAACAGTTCTGCCTTTTGATGGGGAAGGATTTATTTCACAACATGTATGATGATGTTACTGATGTATGTTCTTGTCCATTAACCCATTCTGATGGATTCATAATGCATTAATCACAACATCAAATCCTTATTTCACAAGGAAGTGCAGTCTCCCATGCATTCAGACCTAGGAACAGTGATGTTATCTGCATCATAGTATTATCTGGCTGATATCCTATAGCTAACAAAGGCTAGAATGGAATATTAGATGTCCAGTCCATTGTCCATGTCCAGTTCCATTAGAGGAAACGTTATAAGACCATAAATTCCTGACTCATAATGTTCCATTTGTCTAACACAAACAGGATTCAAACAACAGGGAGAGAGTAGGAGGTGTGTAATTTGGTAACTAAAGAATCCTTGTGAACTGCAGAGGATCTGTAATTAACAGTGCCAAATGAGTAAAATCAAGAGTTGCATTTTGTAGCCTTCGTTAGCAGTTAAAAAGAAAGGAATGGAGGGAAGAACCCAACAGCCAGCAGGTTAGAAGTTAATTAGGAGCAGTTGTAAGGGAGTGCTGCTTTACTCTGAAGCTTTCAGAGTAATTTAAAGCTTTTTAATGCCACTATAAAAGTTCTTGTGCTGGAAAGTCTTCTGACAAAGGAAAACAAATCCCTGGGTAACTCCAAGCCAGGTTGCTGGCAGCTTTTTGGATTCTGAACTGCAGGGTTTCTATATCTGCCCATCAAAGTGTCTTAATTCCTGCATTTAACTTATTTCACCAGATTTGGTGGGGGTGAACTGGTCAGAGCTATGCTTAGTCAGCATAAGTGCTCATATTTTAAGGCAAGCTGTGTTGTTTTCAACGGTGGATATTGAGGAGCTCTTAGCATTGTAAGCAATGTGAGTTGGGAAGCATTTATACTTGAAACACATCCTAAAAGGAAATGAACCAAAAGGTGTTTGCCAGCAGTGTAACAGAACCTGGTGCTGGATCTGTTCCCTTCCCTCACCTCAGTCTGGTGATGTCACCATTCAAACCATTGGAAGTCACAGAATCACCAAGGTTAGAAAAGATCATCCAGCCATCCACCTATCACCAATAGTACTCACTAAATCACCTTGGTGATTCTGTAGCATCACATCTGTGTGTTCTTGGATCACCTGGCAGTGATACCAATTTGATACAGGTAAGACAAATGCCATCCTGCAGAATTAGCTAGAACACATAATGTGTGTTTGTCCTGTTTGACAGCTGGGTGCTGGCTGTGGTAGGAATATTCCTGATCAAGCAATATCTGATCCGTAGGCACAAAGTTACCCCTTCAGCATTAATTTACGTGAGCAGACTTGCTTTGTCCGAGTTCAGCACTTTGTCTCTTAACCTAATGCAGCATCTTTAATTGAATTTACAGTCCTGTGGAACTACAGCCTGAGTTCTTGTAAAAGCAGGAGCATAAAGCACTCATTCTGTCCTTTCTGTGGGATTGCACCACTATTTTTGCAGCAGGAGTGCTGGGACAGACACCATAACCTTCATCTTTCCTTCACGTAGCCTGTGATCACTAGTGATGTGCCATTGATACAGGCTCTGAAACCTGTCACTGAAGTAAGTTTGAAGTGCTTGATGTGATTCTTTAATTAGAAAAGCCAGGGATAACTCATTTCACTTGCAAATTTTGTAGCATTGTAGGAACTGAAGACTGATGCTTGTATCCAAATGAGGATTCCTTTTGGGAAACAAGGAACAGGGACAGCAACATGTAGTTTATGGCTTAACCAGTACATTTTCTGCTGAATACAGAGAATTGAATGAGACTTGAAGGGAATTTTGAAGTCCCATGCTGTTCTACAGCCTGTCCCTCTTGTGATGCTGTGTGCCCTACATGAGTGTGTTGTCAAACAGACTGAGTAGCAGCAAGTGTGTAAGGGACAGTGAAAGGATAAACTGAACAGCTGTGCATTCATCTCTGGAAAGCTCCATTTGTGGAATATGGAGCAAGCTGAAGCTTCTGGTGGGGGAAATAGAACTTCTGGCTGATGTGATTTGATACCAAACTGTGGCTTTATGGCTAGAAGAGTTGCGGTGATAGGCATTGAGGCACCTGTTTGAAAACCAGTGTGCTATAGACAATGTTTTTGTTATATGCTTTCTGCAAGGTTACATGTAGGCCTACTATAGTCCTCATGACTTTGATCTGGATGTTATCCTCACCTTCCACATCCTTCTGCTGTTCCTTTGTTTGCTATTTGTATTAATGTTTCTGTTGTGGATTCCTATGGACTTGACTTTGCCTAACGGAGCACTTTGGTTTCGAAGGGAATATTTGGTATTTCACAAGTTTCTCTACAACATCTACATAAAAATTCTCCTGTACTTGTTGTGTGGGAGGTAATACAAGCACAGAGCTGTGAAAGGGTTAATGAGCCCAGGCGAAGTTAACAAGGGATGGGCAATAAATGGCTCCAGCTGTGTATAATTAACTGTAATACTGTGAAGTAAATGACTTTTATTGGCAAGCATGTCATAACTTCATTAAAAGTCATATTTACAGCCCTCTCACATGGAATGAGTACTTGTGTAGTCTGCAATTTAATGAGCACTCATTTTCACCTTGTTCCAATTATCTCCCACCCACCCCTCCCTCTCAGTGTGGAGAACATGAAGATGAAATACAATGGGAGTGTAATTAAGGCTGGCACAGATCCTTTTAGGAAATGTTTTTCTATTCCAGCACAATCACTTCTATTGCTTACTACTAATAATACTTTAAGTGTTTAAAATACATAATTTTCTTTGGTCCCCAGAGCATCATTTAAATAACTGTTATTAAAGAATGTCTCTGTGGGAAAGGTTTCCCAGGCCCAGAACCCCTGGTAGTTGGGCACCTGAGATGCTGCATCTAATGAGGCATGGTGACCTAACCAAGGCAGTGTACACAATAGGAAATTAGTATCACTTAAAAGAGGAAATTTGCAATTTGGTTTAATTACAGCTCTATCTGCGTGTTGTGAGAGCTGGTGGAAAGCCCCTGTGCTAGGCAAAGAAAGGTCCTTTGTTCCTTCCACAGGGGGTTGTTCTGCACAGCCCTGTGCTGCCTCCTGGTACCCTATTGCTGCCTGATGTCTACATGCAGTGAAAGTTATGTGGGTTGAGATGTTCTTAGAGCTATTGCGTTTCCCTCTTACACCAGGGAGGTACCAATGTTCCCAGTAAAGCAGCTGCTGTGGCAGCAGGTCCAGATCAAAATTCTTTTGTGAGGCTTGCATGGAAGTCAGACATATGGGATCTGAGTATCTGCTGTGCAGTCTTTCTCCTAGCATTTAAAAGATGATGTGCAACAGGGTATCTCAGCTTAGGATGTGACTCAAGTTCTTGCTTGCCTTAGCAATTTACAGTTCAGTTCCATTTCACAGCTGTGAGCAGAATTGTATTTTCTGGGTCTGATTCTAGCTGTCATCTAGGCCTTTCTAAGGGGCTGTACAAGATATAACAAGATTTTTTCCACCTCCAGCCATACTGTGTTGTAGTTCATGACTGAGCTCATACATAACAGCACAGTGCAGTGGAAGCTTGCACAGTTGGCTTCCCTGTGTGCTCTACAACAGCAGAAATTGCAGGACACCTTTGGGTCTCAGGTCTCAAGGCGGATAGTGCTGCCTGTTGTGGTAGCTGAGCAGCTTTGGAAAGAAGGGGATGCATTCCTCTGATGGATATGCTAGCAATTAGTATCCCTTGGGACCTCCTCAGGAGTTCAGAATGAAATAAGG
The DNA here is from genome assembly GCF_026119805.1 of Tympanuchus pallidicinctus. Classification (NCBI taxonomy): domain Eukaryota; kingdom Metazoa; phylum Chordata; class Aves; order Galliformes; family Phasianidae; genus Tympanuchus; species Tympanuchus pallidicinctus. The sequence continues at coordinate 643,468 of NW_026294760.1, forward strand.
GTTACAGGAGATTAATTATTGGCCGCTGAAGGTGACATGATTAGAAACACATGATAAATGACTTATCTCAGGGCACAGTACGAAAGCAGTGCAAGCCTGTTATTCTTACCAAACACACATGTTAGACTCACCACTAAGAAAATTAATTAGAAGTTAAAGATCAAGGTTCTCTGCAGCTATAAATCAACTGAGAAATTACAATTCATAGTAGCTAAGAATTTGCAGCAGATATTTATGAGTGCCCCTTTTTGCAGAAAAGCCTCAATAGAGGCTTTGCTGTGGTTTCTGTGCTAGGAGTTCTGCTTGGGCTGGCTGCCTGTTTAGCAGGATGCTCCAGTTTGAGTGATGTTACAGTGGGGTGATAAAGCAGCACTGCTTGTCTGTTTGGGCAGCATTGATGGAATGCCTTATAAAAAATAAAACTACCTTGATGTTGTACTCATTTCCTTCCACCTAGGGGGAAGATGAGGGCAATTATTTTTGTAGGAAATGCCTAATAATCAATTGATCAACAAAGACTGGAAGAGCATAGTAAAATAGAGCACCTGGAGGAAGAATAACCTCGTTTGATGACTCTTTTGTCAGGAGCTGAGCTCCTAACCCTCACCTTTTCTCAGGTTACAAGCTATTAGCTGCTAATGTGACTTCTTTCTGGCAGTAACAAAAGGCTGCTCATTATTCTAAGGCAAAAAGATCAGATGAGTCATGTTTGTATTTTAACAGCTGATCTGAATATGCTATAGCTCTTCAAGCTCTGTAAGGATGTGTTGTCTTAAGAGGACTGTCAGTGTAGATAGAATTTGTGTCAGTGATGCCTGAATGCCTCTAACAAAGCATCCCTGTGCAGAACCAAGTGGTGACAACCCTCTGATCTGTGAATGTTGTTGTCCAAATAGCAGAGGGACCTTCTTACCCCATGTTGGCAATGGGTAGCACTGCTAAGAGCAGTGGCAGGGAGCTGTATGGTGGGTGGACGTTTGCTCACCAGTGGCTGTGTATCCAGCTGCCAATGTATTTATCAAGTATGATAATAACCCACACTTTTCTAAGGAGTTAAGAATGAAATCTGATTTTGGAAAGATCACTGATGTTTCTCAAGTGGTTTTTGGTCAGGTTATCTTCCAACAGCACAAACACAATGCTGTAAAGAACGAAAGAGTGCAGTTCCAATGTTGTGTCAAGAAGCACCTGCAGCAGCTTCCCAAGGGCTCTTGGCATGGCAGAACATGCACACCTCTATGCTGTATCCTCAGGAATGTTTTCTCATCCACTTGCTCTCCTAAAGCATGGTATAGTTACTATACAGCCTTGTTTTGCAATTAAGATACCCCCCTGCATACATTACATCATGAATATCATTGATAATTGTATGATACAGTAATTGAAGAGAGCAGTGATTAATCCCTGCAATAAAACTTGTCCTTGGAACAATTGATTTTACTGCCAGAAATGTACAAACATCCTGATGGAAATACTTTCACATAATTATTGTTATTAGTTGAAGCTTGTTGGAGGAGGGAGAAATGAAAAAATCAATTACTTTGGATTTGTCATCACTAGTCTGTTATGATCACTTTAATGCAGAGGCGTTGTAACTCAGGGTATGTTTTACCCATTTCATGAGCTGTTAGGGAAGTTTACAGGAGCTGTAGAAGCTGAAGAAGCTGAATGTCATGAGGGAGATTGCTGCTGTCGAGCTGTAGGGTGCTTTTCTTTCTAATGCACCTGTCTTATTGAAAGCAGAGAGGAGTGAAGAGGAGCCTAATTGAGTCCAAAGTTTGTCCAAAACGGAGCTCTAATGATGATTGCATGTGAATGGGTTTAAAAGCACTTTCTTGAGGCATTATGAGGGAGCAGTTTTCTGAAGCCCTTTAAGTGTGAATAACCAACGACTCCAGAATATGGGGGAATGGTGGTGGTCAAAATGGTTATTCCTGCATTCACTTATGATTTAGGAGATCTGCAAGAGTGTTAAAAGCAGCTCAGCTCTGCATTCTAATCAGGGAAACAAACTGTAGCAACCAAAGCTCTAGCAGTGCATGAGCTCCAGATCGTAGCAAGAAGCGGTGGTGTGCTGCTGGGGCAGGAATTAAGCTGATAAATCATCAGTGCATATTCTGTAAGAAGGCTTTTAAAGAAAGTCCTGGGAGCAAGAAGCACGCTGGTAGAGCAAAGGATTTTTTCCTTCTAATGGCCACTGGAGGAGGTATTCATTAGGAGCTGTAATCAGAGCTGGGAAGGCTATAGCACAGGAGTGCCTTTGTGAAGCTGATGCTGTGTTGCAGCACAGGATGGATTGCAGCTGAAATAAAGACCTGGCAAATGACCCATTCATCTTTTAGGTAGTGGAGAACAGGAGCTATATCTGAGTTCTGCTCTTACAAAACAAAGTTTTCCACAGGCTGAAACCAAAGTGAGGTTTCCATCATATTCCCTGCAGAAAACCTCTGTGCATGTGGAGTGTTGAGTTGGAGTTGGGGTGCATTGCTCTGTTTGCCTCTGAGCTGCACAGAATCTGATCCACTGAGGCTCCAGATGTGCTCTGGTCTGAACCATACATAAGACCTGTGTGTGTTTGTAGATGTACCTGAGGCTGGTACTGCTTCTTTTCCTGTATGAATCTTGTTAGAAATCCTTTTAACTACAAGAACGTTAAGCTGAAACCAATTATTTACTGAGGTGGTAAAATGAACCCTCTGTCTACTTGGTAACGAGAGCCCACGAGGTGTTAAGATTGTTATTGGCCCTGTCAGAACTTCTTTCCTGGATGTAAATTATGGCTGGTTTTACAATGCTGGCAAAGGAGTTTCTGTGGTTAATCAATATTTAGTGGGCAGTGAGCCATTGATAAGGCCAAAGAGTTGAGCAATGAGAAAAGCAATGAACATGAACTCAGTGCCTTGACGTTCCACTGTCAGCATTAAGATTTAGGATGTTGTAACTGACTTGCAAATACTTCTGATATCTGTAGCTATTCGTGTCTGGGGAAACAAAAAAAACTCAGTGAGAGCATGGTAACAAATTATATGTATATATTTCTGAGCATTGAAATGAGCTGCTGTGGTACTGTTATGGACATTGTTATGGATGACAAAAATTGATGCTCTGTTAAATTACTGGATAGTGGGTTCTTGCACATGGTTAGTCCATCCAAGACTGGGGGATGACTTAATAAGACCTTGGATATTCTTAACAGGAAGCCCTGTCTGGGACTGTCAGCCCCAAGGTTGACAAACTGAAGCTGAGTTGATGACTCTGGGGAGCAGGGTAACAATTCTGATGGTTGAGGATGGGCTGTGTGGCTGCACAGGCATCCTGCACGTCCTCTCCCAGTTGGTTTCCTACGTTTTAAAATCTTCGTGACAAAGTTTCATGGCCTGGTATTGATCACAGGTGTCAAAATGCCAAAGTAGGCCAAACTGCACTGTGAAGCAGATGCTTTGTGGTCTCCAGGTGATGATTTGCCATGTTAGGCTTTGTGATAGAGCCTAACTGATGGTTTCTACTTTGTAGTATATTAGTAAGTGTCACAACTGAGGCTCCTCTTTTCAGTATGCTGTTGTACTCCTTTGTTGCTGGTATTTTCATAGGCTCATCACATCACTACATACAGTCACCCCAACAAGTCTGTTCAGCTGTAAGTCACCCTAATATCTTGCTTGCTGAACCTGCCGTGGCTGTATGAATATACTGCCCTGAATGATGGATTTGTATTATCATAATGTGCAAAACTAAAACGCTCTTATTAGGGCTTAATGAATGTATCTCAGTTAAAAATAATTAATTCTGCTCTCAGGGATTGATTTGGACCACAGGATCAGTAGCATAGCTAAGGCTGCTACCCTGCGCCCTGAAAATAATTTTCCCAGCAATGAAGATTAATCCCTTTTTATTGTGTTGATGAAATAACAACACGATCATAAAGCATAAGAGAACAAGGGGAACTTGACAAAGGATGTCTTTGATTAATTGCCATAACAGATTGCAAATTGCTGACTGAGGAAATTTTTTCCACTGTTCATTTTTCAGTGTTTAAAACCTCAGTGTGAAAGGGGAAGGCAAAGAAGAAACAGCTTTTTAAGTGCCATGAACAGTTCTGGGCACGTGAGCCACTGAATAAAGCAGTCTGAAGGACAGCTGCTGTTGCCTTGGTTGAAGTTCTGAGGCAAGGATAGAAGGATGGCATGGTGCTTAGCATGGTAAACTGGGGCTTCAGACCTTGCTGCACATCCTACTTGGGTATCCACAACACCTAAACTGTGAGCCAAGGGCTCTGAATGGTATTGAAATGGTTGTTTTCTTTGTCTGTAGTTTGTATGTGGTCATCTTCAAATTGGAAAGGGGTCTTGGTTCACTGGGGAGCTCCCGGCATGCTCAGGGTGATGCTGTGCTGAAGGATGTCATCAGTACCCAAGTGAGAGAATTTACTGCTGTGTGCTGAAGGTAGCATTGGTTTGTTAAAAACTTTTTGGAAAAAATAGAACCTGGTTTTTAACTCGCTATTCAGCCTGTTTGGTCATCACTGGTAATCATTGACAGTCTATAGAAGATGAGACTGAAGCATGGGGAAATGTAGGATTGTAATGAACTTAACAAATTCCAAGCACAACCCTACAGCTTTCCAATGAGCTTTTTCACTTCTGGCTCCAACAGTGGCTGTGACAGCTCAGAATCTGAGATCACACCTCAGAGTACCACTTCTGAAAGCATTAACGAAAGTGGCTTGTTTAACTTATCAGAGAATCAGTGGTGCAGACAGGTCTAAACCTGGGGTATCTTGACTCTCCCAATTAGTGTGGGTAATTAGGGGAAACAGTGGTAGTCATTAATTAAGAGTGAATTGTTGCTCAGTTAGACAGGATGTGGTACGTTTCCAAAAGAACGGAGGATGGGTCCCCAGGAGGGACAGATACTTCAGTACTGATTCCAGCAGCTGTTCCAAATGATGCACCATGGACCTGTAAATTTAGTGGATTTTGTTTTCTTTTCTCATTTTGAAGCTCTTTAAAGTGCTGTCACATTAGAGTTAGCTCAACAATTTAAAATCTTCCCCAGAGAGACTGGTAATTAAAGTACATTTCTCCCTTTCAGTTGCCAATCATACAATTCTAAAGTGGGTCATCACCTGCCTTGTGATACAAAAATCTTCGTGTTCAATAAGCAATGCAATTCATCTCTGGGGGAGAGGAATTAAGATCAAAACCAGTAGACTGAGGTGTCAAAGAAAATGCCTCCTCTTGACTTGGTGGACCTCCAATCTCTAGAAGCAAGCAAATCTGCCATACCATGTAGTGCTTCCGTGAGCTCAATTTGTGCCTCTACAAAATGCAAGGAGATGCGGCTCATTTTGACCAGTGAGAATTGAATTTCAGCATCTCTTTATCTGGATAGAAAGCATACAGATAGTATTGCATCACAGCCAAGCCAACGTGGAGAGCTGCTGAAACTCACCCTGTAGACAAGCATCTTCTAAGTTCCTTGGGAAAGCAATTGAGAATGGAAGAGCCTGCTCTAATAACCAGGATAAAGCTGAGTGTCAGTGGTGCTGATGGTGTATATTGATGCACTGCATGGGGGTGGGCTCCAGTTCTTAGGGACTGAGAGCATCTCCCAGCCAGGAGGAAGATTGTGGTTGCCCTTACTCCCCTCGCCTGTGTGGCAGTAGGAAATGGCTCTGTCAGGAGCACAGATGATGCTTTTCTCTGCCCATTCAGATTACTGTGACAACTCATTCCTTCAACTCCCTGAAAAGTTGACTTTCTGCAGCTATCTCCTTGGTATAATGAGCTGCCTGTCTCCTGACATCAGAACTCAGGGAGAGAGCAGGCAGAGCTCTGCCATGGCTCAGGCCCCACAGCTTGACATACAGCAAGCTGACAGCAGCTGCAGTATGGCAGCCTGCAGTACCATCTGCTGGCTGACACCACCTCTGCTCTGAGGTTTCATTTTGCTTGATACTGTTAGGAATGCAGACCGTGCTAAATTACTCCCAAACCACAAGAGAGAGAGCTCTTTAGCTATGGAGAAATCAGAACTCTGACATGCTGCTTTTATTGCGCTGTGGGATGGAATTGTGTCTAATCACCAGACCTTGAATGGTGCAAGTTATCAGGTACTGCTTACTTCCTCCAAGTATTATAAAGCATGCCTGAATGCTTTAATTCCTCCCAGTTTTCATTTTTGTTTTTGAAACCGTTTCTTTCTTTCAACTTCAGCTCTGGTTACTTTAAATATGCTTGCAGATTGTCTCTATGATGGCTGAAAGTTGTATTAAAACTTGTTGTCCATATGCTACAGATCTCTCATGACCTTCAGCCAGATGAAACGGGTCTCCATTATTAGTGCTACTGTAGTATTGCCTGCTTTTTTAAAACACGAAGACTCCACAAGTATTTAATCTTCACAAGTCCTGTTGGTGGAGCTCCATAACAACAAAAATGTGATTTTTATGTCTGTGGTAAATCTTCCATGGATCCTATTGTGGGGCTGATGTCCCTACCATGCAGCAATAGCCTTGTCTGCTGGTGGCAGGTTCTGAGTTGCACTGGATGTGAGATATCAGCCCTGCAGACAAGGAGCTCCAATATGACCCTTGATGCATGAGGTTCCATGCATGTGATGGTAACAGGGCACTTCTTGAGGGGCTCACAGGCTGAAGCTGCACTGCTTCAGCAGTAAGCGCAGAGCTGAGGCTTTTGTGCAACTCAACTTCACGTTTAGATGCACAAAAGGATTTCTGATTTGATTTTTTTTTTCTGATAAAAAGACAGTATTCAAATTGCCAGTGCCATCCCAATACTTCCCTGGCACGCCATTAAACATCCTACCATTATTCTTCATTTAAAATATCACTCTTGTTCTGACAAACCGTGTGCTTGGTTTGAATAGCTTCTCAGGTGTCAGGCCGGAGTTGTCAGATAATGATGAAGGCTGCACGTTTTCTCTCCTAAGAAAGCAAGCATAATATTCTTGTGTGGAAAGAGTGGATTGAAGTGGTACTGCACATCACAGGCTTTCCTACACACTGGGTTTTCTCCACAGCAAAATCCAGGGAAGACCATCTTGCCTAAATATAAAATTTGCTTTTAAGCAAGATAGTATTCTTCCCACCTGGATAGATCTCATCTGGGAATGCTTTCAGTTGATTTACCGTCTATTTTCTACCTTACTGAGCAAGCAGGTAGTATATTTACAAGGGGCCGTAAGAGAAAAATGCACTTTGACTGCTCTATTCCTATCAGGTGCCCATATCAAGCCTTGTCACTCTTCGATAAGAGCAAAATCCTGCTAGGGAAGGAGTTCTGGGTCGTGGGATCTCAGTGTGGAAACATGAAGCATCTTCCATTCCTACTTCTTACACCCCTCCAAAATGAGCACAGAGGGTGGGGATGGGCCAGGAGGAAATTCTCATGCTACAGACTTGAGCAAAATTGTTTAAATTTGAAAGTTCAGCTTCTCCAGATGCTGGCTGGAGTCATCATAACATCTCGACGGGCAAATGAGCTGATGTCATTTGCCAAAGTATGATCTTCTTTCATTCACCCCTAGGTAATAATATTTGGATGTCCAAGTTGGTTACCCCAGCATATGGGAAATGGAGGTTGGAGATCTGCTACAAGGCTAAGGAAAAAAGTCAAAGAATGTCATTTCTTGAGATGAGAGAAGTGTTAGCTGTTGTCCCTATAGGGAACCGCATGTCATCTGTATGCAAGGGTGAGGCTGTGATTTTCCTTCAGTCACCAGGAAATGCTTCTTATTGCCTTGTATTCCCACAGAAACCCCCAGCGCTGTAAGAGGGACCTTCATGGCTTCCAATTAAGAGCTGTGAGGAGTATCAGTGAGAGGCATGTGAGTTCTGAAGTCCATCCATTAATCAAACATTCCCAGTGTGTGGATCCAAGTAACGTTGTGCTAAAATTGTGGTAGCTTGAAGAATTTTTTTCAAATGTAAAGTCTCTTTGCTTGTTCTCCCTGCTGAATTGCATTTAGAGCAGATGAGCTGATATAGGCAGTAAGAGCTTACTAAGGAAAAACAATTCAGAACAAAAAACAATTTGAAAATCTCCATCGTTTCCTTAATTTTTTGCACATGTCCTATTTGCCGATCCTCAAAGGACAACAGCTGTGCTGTCTGATCAGTGCTTACCCAAAATTCGTATGTGTCAGGGCTGTTACGTGAGAAGCAATGTGCAGTCCCTCAGGTTGGAGTGAAAGCAAGTCACCTTTCCATTTTGAGCAGCCTCAGAAATACGCACAGCACAAATATGTAGAGGGGATGCAATGATATGGAAACTGTTACTGCAGCCTCCTCCTTAGAAAACACAATTAGAATGCCAACAAGATTGCTTTTGGATTGCTTGGATTAAGCATTGCATTCAAAGGTTTCCTTCAGTTTTCTGCATCTGTGGGTTTTAAACCCCGGTTGTGTGGGGCTTGCAGGTCTCTGCCACGTGCTGAGCTGCATCTGCACAGCCCTCGAGTGCCCCTCATCCTTTGAGTGGGTGCTGCAGTGGTAAAATGTGGTTCCTGGTGATAAGGAAATGGTTAACGTAAGTCTAACAGATTATATAGTACTCATCTTGCTGAGTAACCTGGAAGTTAATTAAAAGACCCTCATAGATATAAAGAAATACAGAATTAAAAGCTGTCCCTTTCTGATAAAGTAGTGAAATCACTTTAACTCTGTCCTAGGGGGAGATATGCCTGATTTCTTTGCATGCAGAGTCTCTCTCAATATGGAGTCCCAGGATGAGAAAGTGACTCAGATAGTCCTGACAGAAGGCTGGACTCTCTAAACTACCTTAATTATTTTCTAGTCAGAGTTAACTTCAGTTAAAGGAAACTGCTGAGGAAGAGATGACAAGGAAAGTCTGCTATCCACGAGTCTCTTAATCTATAAAACATCTGAGATGTCACTGCAAGCATCTTTGCTTTGCTGGTGTTTTATTTTTTAATGATCAAAACACTTTGTTCTCAAGTCCTTGAGGAATCATTGTGACAGTTCAGGAAAGATCTAGATAGGAGATGTTCATTTTCATTAAGACATGAAGCAAAGGACTGAGGTGCAAGCCTCTGTATGAGCCTTAGGAACCTACGCACTGTCATAATGAAGTAATGGTTCTTAATTGTATGTACATGCATAATACAATGTCAGAGGAAAAAAAACAAGTTGTGAATTGCTACAAGACCTATTCCTGAAATTTACTCATGTGCTTAAACCCTCAATCAAGTTAAAATCTGGTATATCTGGATTCCTCTTTGGAAAGAACCTAAATGGCTTGCCCAAAACCAGCTGGAAGATTCCTCAAATCCCCATCAGCTCAGCACCCAAAGACAACAGCTGCCGTGCAGAGGGGCACAGCAATCACTTGGGTACCTTGATGAGGATTTCCTTAAATAAATGGTGAGTTCATATGCAGACTCTGGCTGAAAGGAAGGCAGCACTGCTGGCAGCCCTCCCTGTCCTGTTATCTCAGAGCAGACATGGAATATTGCTGGAAGGGGGAGGAAAATCTTCTCTAGCTGTGCTGTTTAATACCTGGCATGGCTGCTGTTACCTTCATACAGTGAAAGCTTAAATCTGATGGCTCAACTGGTCCTTGCAGCATATGTTCCTCCATAGATTGGTGATAAACTTAATTCTACAAACTAAGTGAAGACACCACAGTTTCCATTTTGAATGTTTTCTTGCTTTTCCAGGAGCCTTTTCCAGGTTCTGCTGTATGTATTTTCTGAAAGTGGAGGCTGATCTGTTTGCTGAAACACTCTCAGTGAGAACAGCTGGTCTAGAAACTTCTCTTTGGAGGGAAAGGGGGGAAAAAAAATAAAATTAATAGGTCTGTTTTTGAGCATTCATGGCAGATCTGTCATCTGTTCCTCAGCCCAAATGACAAGTGAGTTATACAACGGGCTTTGAAAAGTTCAAACCATATTGTACAGCAGATGCTCTGATACTATTATTCAGTAACTCCACACAGATTCCCCATTGTCATATCCTTCCCTTGACACAATTTATGACCAGCTCTTCGCAGCATTACGTTATGACTACATTAATCCTAAAGATGCATTAGCCTCACCTTTGGCTTTGCAAATCCTTTCTGAAGTTCAGCTCTCTGCTTCTCCCGCTGCTGTCATGCAGTGCGTTTGTTCAGTGCTGTGTTTTCATGCCTACCTTCAAAGGTGATCAGTCTGGGATATTTAAACACTTTTTCCCCTTAATTCACAACTTTTGGTCTTTCTGCTGTTAGTTTACCCATAAAGCTTACAGCAGTGTTCTCAGGGTAACAGTAGTTCTTTTTGTCCTATGTCATTTTCTAGTCAAAATTAACCTTTTTTTTTTTCCTTTCTTTCTTTTTTTTGCACTTCTCAATATAGAAAATACCAAGTAGTGCCCATAATCAGTGTTTCAAATCTGTTAAATCATGAATATTTGGCTAAACGTTCACCCAGGAGTTCCTATTTGTTTGTTCTCCTCACACTTCTGGCTATTTGCTTTTCTTTGGTGACTCCTTTTCCTGCTGCCTTTATCTCATCACAAACGCTGGGATTAAGAATTGACCTGAGTTTCCCTACAGGTGTCACATAGGCTGTGACTGCTCCTGAACTGTGCCACCCATTCCTCATTGAATCCCTCTGTACCAACACTTAGAGCTGAAATTTAACGCACTGACCTCCAGCTGATCTCCAGAATGATATTATCCTATCCATTTCCTAGCAAATTACAGTTCATTGCAGGAATGCATTAAACTATCAGGTCTTACTTATGGGCTTTTAACTCCAAATGAGCTTTGAGACCAACTAAATCTCCAGCAGAGCTGTAGTCTTTCACTGTGTGGAATAAAAGTACGTCTATGCTGTAATGCAAGCATAGGTTTGTGGGTTTGGGGGGTTGGATTTTTTCTGTCTAAATTGCTGTTTGGTTTGTTTTTGGGTCATTATTATTATTATGTGCAAACTGGGGAGCAATAGGTGCAGATTTTTGTATCTAAAGTGGATCTTCTGGGTCCCCACGTTTAGCTTTGGGCTGTTGTTGTATTTTAAAGATGGGTTTTCCATATCTAAAAGCAGAAATGAAGTTGAGCAGGATGAGGAGCTTTTCCTTCTGGAGAAAAGATGGATGAAGCAGCAGATAATCTTTAACAAAACAGCAAATGCACCTGACAGCAGCCACGTATCCATCCAAAGGATACAATGGCAAGAGTGATGCATTTTAAACATACTCCCAACTGCTCTGTCAGTAACAAATTAGACTTGTCACATTCTCCAAACAGTTTTAGAGAGAACATTAACAATGTTAATGACCTGCGGTCTCAGCAGGAGAAAAAAGTTTGCATCTTGTTCCAGGAAAGCATGGATGGATTGCAATTGTTTCCTCCCGGAGACTGTTGGTTTTTCAGAGCATAGAATGTAAGCATTTGTTTGGTTTAGAAATTTAGAATAATCAGTGGTCCTTATGGCCTTTAAATGTGTCAGCGTATGCATGGCATGAGCCACTTGCTATCAGATTGCAAAAATATAACCAGGTCCCTTCTGAAGATGGCGTGCCAGCAAGAAATCCATGGCACCCAGCTCTGGGTACTGAGATGTGATGAGAATTTGGGGCTTTTAACGTGTGGTTTTTAACTTATAGAATTGAATTAGACTGTATATAAAATGGGGGGAGAAGGAGGGTGTGTTGCTCCCCGCTGTTGTGGAATTAAAGCCTGTTTTGCTGCAGGTTTCTGCCAGCTCATTTGGAGGCCATAGATGCGTTCTGGTTTATTTTCCATATCCAAACATTGATCAAGGAAAAAAAAAATATTGCTGAAGCAGAATGCTACGTGAGAACTTCCATCTTGACAGTACAGTGAGGATCAGAATGGTGTTTTCATGTCGTGTGCTGCCTCGCTGCTCAGCTTCTCCATCTGTTGGAAGGGATTGGTCACAGAGCTGCGTCCCATGCAGAGCAACGTGAGTGAGAGGCTCTGATGTACTGGAAGAACTGCTTTTAAATGTGTTCCCCTTTCAGGTGAATGCTCCTCTTTGATGTTTGTAGGACATTCCTGCCGTTGTGCAAAGGGCTCTACCACGAGTGTATAACCTGCTATGGTGAGACCGTCATGTAGTCATTGCAATGGTGTCTCACAGTTACAGTTCTCCTTGTCATTTTGCTAAGTTTCCAACTCTGAGGCAAAATACAGGACAGAATTTGAGATAATAATGCCCTGTATACCCTTGCAAGTGCTTAAGCCTGTGAAGAAGGGGGAAAAAAAAAACAAACAAAAAAAGCAGTATTTTGTTTTTCTTCTTCTAACAGCCTTCTTGCGTTACCTTCCTTTGCTCAAGGTCTAATTCAAAGTAGAATACTTGATGAGGAAATATGTTCATTGTCAAGTACACGAGAGAATACAGAAAACAATCTACCTGTTGCCCCTAATCTCAGTAATTATGCCAATGACCCAGACATGGAACATAGCTGTGAGAGAGAAAGAGAAGCTTGAAGTGAGGAGTTGTTCAGGTTGAAGCCAGCTGGTAATTAATTCTGCAAAGCAAACACTGTAATTACAAAAAAAAAAAAAAAAGTAAAAAAAAAGTAATAAAACTTTACCTTACATTAAAGACTATAATAGGTTTTCTAAAAGGATTCTATTAAGTTTAGTGCTTTAGGAATGTGCTATTTATAAATGCAAGCCTTGCAAAATGTCAATAGCTCGGTATATACCTAGGAAATCAGGCAGCTATATAAAAAATAAACATACTTAAAAACGCATTTAGAAATTATTTCATTGATTAAATTAATTACTCTGTCTTAATAAGGCTTGCTGTGCGTAATCATTCCGATTCACAAAGCTCTGAAAATAAAAGCCATCAACGGAAAATGAGAGCAGAAATGAAGGGAAACGTTTCCACTTTCAGAACCAAAACGAGGGGAACTTCTGAGCTGCATGTCAGGGCTGTGGGGCTGCAATGGGAGGATGCTCTCAGGCAAAGCTGCCACCCTGAGCTGTGTTAACCCACAAGTCCTGGCTGTAGCTGTAGCTCACCGTTTCTATTTTGGCTTTAAAGTGTTCTGTTGATAAGAAATGGGGCTATTTCTTTGCTGTGATGTCTGCTCGTGTGACAGCAGCAGGGCTGAGGCTGCAGCACAGCACCTTTATCTCTTGTTCTGCTTGATTGAGGCTTTTGGTCTGGGACTGGTGGGGAGGATGAGATGACAGAGGTGCAGGCAATAAGGAGAGGATGCATATGAGTTTAAATGTTTCCTCTGTAAGCAGAAGAGAAAATGGAAATTTCTGGTTATTCTGAGTAGCCATTTAAAAAAGAGCAAGTAAAGCAGAGAATCTGTGCATTACTGAGTAGAAATGGAGGAAGAAGCACAAGGAAGTTAATTGTAACCTGCCAGGCTTCCTTCCCATGTCCAAATGGAGCACTGTGTAGCTCCTGCTTGAAGGCAGTAACTGTTACAGCTTTACAGTGAGAAAAATGAGTGCAGCCATTCCCAAAGGACAGGAAAGCATCTCGAGGTTTGACAAGCAGTTAGCAATACGGATAGCATCTGTCTGGGTTTTTATCATGATTTTAATTTGCTTTCCATTCACAAGACTCAGTTGCAGGGAAGTGATATTGAAACTCGTGTGAACCATAGATACAGATTTTATTACCAGCTCTGTGGTGCACCTACTGGAGAGAGAAGTTTATGAGAGGAAGAGAACACACGCACTGCTTTGTCACCTCCAGTATTTGTGCTCCAGATTGGAAAAAGAAATTGTTTTGTTTTTTTTTTTTTTCTAATAATAGAAGAAATCCTCAGCTGGAGGCATGGTGTTGTTTCAGCCCATGTCTGGGTGATGCAGTGCGTGCAGTCAGAGATCTGCCTTGCACTGCATGGTTTGCAGGATTGCATCCTGACTGTCTTGCAGATGATGTATCAGTGCTGGAGGCCTCATGGGCATAAGGCTCCTTAAAAATGATGCATGGCCTTTTGTCACAGATGCAGAGTTGTGGCATCTTTGGCTCGTGCTGCCATCCTGGTAGGTAAATGCCATTGAATATCACTAAACTGCAGCAATAAGAAAAGAGAGACACACTTCCTGCAGGCAAGGTGGGACTGAAAACATACAGAACACAAAGATCTGAGGATCTGTTGCTCCTATTAGTTCAGTGCAGAGGTTGCCTAAGGCTGCAGAGCACTGTGCCATGATGGGCACCACTGCCTTTTGGGTGCTGCTTCCTCATGGCAGCAGTCCCCAGCCCTCCTTGGAAAACAAGACCTCCTTGACCTTCAGCTGCTTTAATAATAAATCTGGCTGAGCTGACAGGGGCAGAACACAGGTCAGAAGGGCAGATGATCACCCATCCAAAGAGATGCTAACCCCTTCTGAGGGAAGTGGTATACCAAGAAATGGTAGATATGGAAACTTCCCAGATGTGGCAGCTGTCTGTCCAGATTGGGATAGGAACACACGCAGCAAAGCACTTTGTGAAGAACAGTGTGCAACGTTTTGTTTACTTGCCTGCATACAAACAATTCATGTCCTTCAAAGCGATAGAAGACGGCAGCTGGGAGAAAGAGCCTGCTGCCTCTTACTGACTGCTCCCAGTGTCTGGGGCACCAGTCTCTAAAGGCACCTTCCTCCCTTTCTTCTGAATTATTAATATTCAGGTGCAACAAGCGCCACGTTACTGAGAAACCATCGCAGAGCAGCTCGATGACATTCAAGCAGATTCTGAAAGGACTTTGTATGAATTTCAAAGGGCTTTGGATCACATCTGCCACGGCCTGCATGAAAAATGCAGCTGGGGTCACCATGTTTACATTTTTTCACGGTGTTTATATTGAAGTATTGCATTGTCACTTTGTTGTTAGTTAAGAGATGGGAGCTGGAGCCTGGGGATGCTCAGGTACTTTTGATTTTGCTGCAGTGTTATCACATTAATTCACTGACTGATCAGAAGGGGAAAAACACACAGAAATAGTGTGCCAAAGATATTTTAAGCCTCTAATTATGAGATATAGCCCAGGCAATTTAATTCAGTTTTCATTCCTGAGAAGGTTATTTGGCCCGAAATGGGAACAGCTTGGTTCCAGTCTTGCAAATAACCAACTTCATTGTCCATAACTGTGTTTAGCACTCTGAGATCAGAGATCTCCAAATGGTCCATGGTAGGTCTCCATAGGTCCATGGTAGCAGCAGGCTGGTATGGCAACACTCCAACCTCAACCTAAGTCTTACTCAAGGGGTAAGAGACTTCTCCTATGCCTTTTTTTTATGGTACAGAGGATGATCTTAAAGATTGACCCCTAATTAGAGCTGTAGAAAAGGAAGCAAATGCAGAGCAATTGAAAGCATTCCCGTTTGTTAGTATAAATCTGTGCTATCAAATTGGGTTTGGGTGTGAGGAGCAGGTGTGGGGTGAGCTGCAACTGGGGAGGGCAGAAAACTCCTAAAAGACATCAGCTCATGGGCTTCTGCCTGTGCTTACAGAGCTGCTTTGGAACTGTGGAAAGGAATCCCTTGGCAAGTCTGCATGGGCTGCAGCAGTTTCAGATGTTCTTCTATACAGAATCTTTTCTCTTTGTCTCTGCTGGGCTGCTCACATTATGTATGGCTGTTCGTGCTGTGTGCCTCATGTACGTTGCAAAATAGGCATGGAAGGAAGCAAGGCATACAACACTATACAATTCTAAATAATTTTTGTCCGTGATGCATTCAGTGAGCCGTCACACTAAGGAATAATTATGTCCATATACATCTTGTTGGTGTCCCTGCTAACGACTCGTGATGTATTTTGAGAACTGCAGTGAGAAGAAAACAAGCTTTGTGGCTGCATTCTGAGGGGCTGCAGTCACTTCTAACAGCTCAGAGGAGTCACAGCAGTACAGAGCTCAAAGGTCTCCATCTGTGTTTCCTTGTCCCAGCCACAAACCTCTGACTGCAGGATCTCATCAGTATTCCTGCTGTAGGACCCGGTGCCAATATGGTCTTTGTTCCCTGAGCTTAAAAACCAGCCTGTTTTCACTGCTGACAGTTTTATGGAAGCTGCTATAAAGTTTTGCCTATGCCTCCCTCTGCCTGCACCAATGAATCTACATTTCCCACTACAAAAAGATTGATAGTGGGCTATTTTTATATTCCCAGCCAGATTTATGCATTCTGCAGAATCGTATGAAGCTAACCACATAATAAATGCATGTATCGATGAATGTGCACAAATTTATGCCAACTCTTCCCGAATCTCTCCCTACATGCCACTAATTCTGCAAAAGAGGAGTTTTTGGAAGGGAAATAAGGCGTTTTATTTTATTTGTAAGGGGGGGAGGTGTGGAAGGGAAAGGTTGGATGTATGCAGAAAGGTGTGAGGAGAAACGTTAAGCTCAATCAGAAGGAATGAGTTCTGGCTGTCAGGCAGTCCCAAATTGGGGTAGTACTGCCCTGAGGGCTCAATGCCAACTGAAAATCCCCTTAGCTCTGACAATGCTGAAGCCTTGAAAGATCCTATAGATGGAGATCTTCCAAGAGGACAAAATGGATGAAAAAAAATAGAGGGAGAATGACAAAACATTATTATTTTTTTTTTAATTTGAGCTTGCTTTCCCACTGCCCGTATTTCTACAGTTGACAGAAACGCAGTGGCAGGAGATGAGAGGTTTTTAAAACAGTCTTTGGAGATGTAGCATTTATACTTAGAAAATAATTATTCTTCAAAGATTCCTGAAAAATAGAGTTTAGGTGTTTAATGATTAAAATCCTGATGTCCTTGAATATAAAAGTTAGATGAAAGAACTGCCAGGGATCTTAATGCAGCTGAAACGCTAAACATAAAGGGAGCTGTAATGATC
Organism: Tympanuchus pallidicinctus; assembly: GCF_026119805.1. Classification (NCBI taxonomy): domain Eukaryota; kingdom Metazoa; phylum Chordata; class Aves; order Galliformes; family Phasianidae; genus Tympanuchus; species Tympanuchus pallidicinctus. The sequence continues at coordinate 660,287 of NW_026294760.1, forward strand.
AAGCCTGAGGTGATTACATTCTCTAATTAGAACACATGTATCATTTAGGCATGTTAATCTTGGTCTGTCTAATGTGCTTTGGTTAGAATAACCTACATCCAGAGCAAACTGCTTTGATCAGAACAGCAGCACATGTAACACTGCTTGTACCACACCTGCACTGCCTCAGTCCTTAACAGCAGAGGGGTGAGTGATGATGCTGAGCACAGCACTGATGGTTCTGGCTTTGGTTCCTGGGCTCTCTGGCAGTGGATGGCTGTGGGAGGATCTCCAGCCTCTTTGCAGTAAGAGAGAAATACTGTTGGAATTCTTCATCCATCTAAATAGTGGGTTTTACTCCTGGCAGTAACAACCCATGTATTTAATCAGAGAAATGTTGAGATACTTGTTTCCTTTTATCCATAATTTTTCTGGTACTGTAAATAAGGGAATGTTTCAGAGCTTGTAAGTTTTAAATAAAGCTGGCAGTCTCCAAATGTAGGCTAGACAGTTGTAAGGAGAGAAAGAGAGAGCACTTCACAGAGAGCTCCATTTAATTTACAGCTGCAACACCACTGAAATTAGCTGCAGTGGATGTGTGGAATGCAATCGTATCTCTTGGTGTCTGTTGGTGCCTTGCAGTGAATGCCATAACAAAGAAGCAAGCAGGGATCTGGCTTCCAACTGATACTAGAAGTAGGTTCCCTAAAAAAAAATGAAAAAAAAGCCTTGGGTAATGAGAGGTACTGAAGCACTGTCAGCACTGATTTCTGCAGGGAGAGTTTGATTGCAGAGTGCTTTGTCATCGCTAGAAAAGGGGATTGGGAACTGGGGAGGTTTGGGCAACATGGTTTTGATTCCACTCACCTTCACAATGGCTTGGGGGAGGAAGAGAAATTTGTGCAATCCTCCTTTTGCTTCACCTCCATCTTTGCAAAATGGGGTTGTGCAATTTTCCTCTCCCACATAGGCATGCTGTGCAGAGAACTCTGCAAATAACTGATGTACTGTGGGACTGCAGAGATAAGGACTGGACCAACAGCGAGGGCCCAATTTATCCCTACACGACCCATTTCAGACTCCTCCCTCACATCCTCCATCCTAATTCCCAGACTGTGCCCCCATGGGGTCTGTTACACCTCAGGGTTGTATTGGAGAAGATCCTGTCCTGCTCTGTACTTAGTTGCTGCTGAATATGCAGGTGTGGAGGCACTTCTTGCAGAGGGAGAGCGGTGAAGGGCAGTTGATTTGCTTTATGCTGAGAGTAATTCACTACAATACTTGTGTGCACAGCCACCAGAAAATGGCACAGCAGTGACTCAACCACCAAACACCTTCCTGTGCTCTGGGTTGCTGCATGCAGTGTTTGGCAGCTTGGGGAGCAGAGCCTGGGACTGCTCTGAAAAGCCAGGCATCTCCTGAGGTGCTCTGTGCCCATGGAGCTGGGTGCAGAGTTGATTTGGAAGATGATCTGAGATTCCTCAGGCTTTTAGCACATGAGTATGACTTCTTGGGGCAACTGCCCTTATGGAGCTGCTTGCTCACAGGCTTTGGGAGCCTTCCTCAGCTGGCATTGCCCCTTTGGCACATGGGCATCTTTTATCCTAACAAATCTACTCACATTGGGTAGAACGTGGCCTTCAAATCAGCATTATTGGGGCAATCAAACTGAATGTGTAAGGCTTTTAAAAAACCTTCATTATCCTCAAGCATCCTTCAGTAATGAACGCCGTGGGTAAGAAAGGTTTGAAGGCCAGTGGTGAGCTGAGGTTTGGGACTGATGGGCTGTGCTTGGAGTCAGTGCTGGGGGAGAATGAGACAGGCCAACGAGGCAAATGTACCTTGAGACAGGCAGCTGAGAATGCCAACAAAATGCAGAGGCCCCCACAATGCAAACCCTGTGCTATATGATAGGACCCTCGGTCCTGTTGTTTGAAGTTTAAGGCACAGTGACCTTACATGTGGTGGTGTGGAATGCTGTAGCAGAAATTGTATCTGGCTGCTTCAGACACCTTGTGTGTACTGACTGAGCTCAGAGACATCATCTGTAAGAGCCTGAGAAAAGCTGATGTCCACACGGCTCTGTGTTTCTGAAGGCCAAGCAGGGCTGCATGCAACACTACGGGCATTTCAGCCTACAGAATCATCCTCGTCCAGAGAAAATGAGAAATGATTTCACTCATAAAACACTGCTTTCTGTAAATAAAGGGAATTCCTGTGCAGTATTTTCTTTGTGGGTATATTTGATCCCATGTCACGTGGAGCGTGTGTGTGCATTCTTATTAGGCAGAATAATGGCCTTTCTGAGAAGATATTAGTGGATTATTTCGCTCTTGCTGCAGGTGCCATTAAAATGAGAGGCCTTGGCTCTCTCACAGTCAATTTGTCTAATGATAATTAGACGAGCAGGTGATTTCCATTAAAGGGAAGTGACAGACTGTCCATTAGATACAGATACGTGTTTATTAAAGTGGAAGCCCAGAGCAAGCACTTGGCTCACTTGCTTCCAAATTTTGGACTAATCTGTTTTATTTTGCACTTGGAAGGCTCAGAGAATAGTGAAATTGGGAACCAAGCAGGGATGAGGACTGCAGTGGGAAGGAGGTTGGGAGAATGCTGGCTGTGATGTGTGTCTTTGTTTAATTCCTTAGCTTTCCTTAGAAACAGAGAGAGAAAGAGATAACAGAAGGATTTTACCTTTAAGCTCTTTGTTTCTTCCATGTGTGTATGTCCCTCTGTAGCAGACAGATGAGCAACTTGTTCTGGTCTCCTTAATCCCAGTGTTCTGGGTCTGCTGGTAGCCAGCTCCTTCAGTGGAGATGTAAGCTCTCCACAGTGAACAATTATAGAGGTATCTACCCAAAGGAGACATTTATTTGTAATCCCTGCCAGCTATTGGTTTATGCTCTGAAGCAGCAGGATGTATCTTTATTTTAATCCAGTCTGATGTGCCTGTGGATGTTCTCATTACTCAGAAGTTAAATCCTTTCAGGCTGTGTCTCCCCAGTTTGGTGCCTCTTATCCTTCTTTCCTCTCAGTCAAACTGGTGCACTTTATGATCAAGAACTTCCTTTCACAGATCTAATGTAATAAGCTTACCACCCCCCTCCACCCCCTGCCCCTTCACTGGGATAGCAACTCAGGTTCTGCTGTCTGCACATCAAAGAGGATGCTGAGAAATTGGAAGGGTTCATAAAAGAGCCATATAAATGATTCAAAGTCTAGGAAACATCTTTCTCGTGAAAGATATTAGGAGCTTGATCCACGTAGGCTATAGAAGAGGAAATAAAGAGGGGTTCTATCACAGTGAAAACACAAATGCAAGGAAGGTGACTCCTGATAACGGGTGGCTCCTCCAGCAGTAGATAAATAGACAGAGGGATTTGGCTGGAAGATCAGGAGAAGAATTTCCTGGGAAGCTGGAGCCAGCATGAGAGCTGGGGGGAAGGCACACATTTCCAGGGGAAGTTTAAAATGTTAATTAACCATTGGAAGGATTTGTTCTCTTTTAAGAGACCTGTAATTCAGCCTGATGGAGAGCATTACTTGATTCTACTTTTATTCTTCTGATTAGAGACGAAGCAAAGTGATATGTCACTGTGAATGCTGCCCTTGGAGAGCAGCTGAGCACTGTGCAGACTCGTTGCAGTGGTGTTCATGGCTTAAATCACAGGCTTCTATGTCTGTAAAACCTGAAATCGGGTTCCTGCCAGCCAGCTTAATTCTTTTATGGCCTTAATTTTTCTCCCACAGTTTTCCTACCTGCAGTTATTGACAGCACTGGCATATAACCCTTGGGAAGGCAGGGCTGCAAATGCTTGCATTCAGAGAGCACTCTGAATTCCAGGTGATTTTGGCATCAATAATGAGCAACATGTGACGTCTCCCGGTGAATTTCCATAACTTATCTCTAAACGTTTGCATCAGCGCAGCACAAACAACAGCTTAGTCAGATTAAAGAAAATAAGTCTGCTCAGTGTTGTGAGCTCCCTTTCCTGGCTTATGCACCTCGCTGCAGACAGGGCAGTGTGTCAGTGCATGCTAATAAATCGCTTCCTTCCTGCAGCTCTGAGCTCCTGCTGAGTGGCTGTGATTTGTTGGTCTGTTTCTGCTCTGGGGACAGCTGGACTGAGAAATCAGCCGGGAGATGTGGGCAGCACCACAAAATGGGCAGAGGCTGCCATCTGCAGTCAGAGTTGCCCTACAGCAGCAAGGGAAGGAAGGCAGAGAATTGGAATCCTTCCCATCCTTGACTTGAGGCATCCTGGAGTCTTAGATGAGGAACTGATCGCAATTGTGTAGAGTTGGGCTCTGTGGAAACAGTGATGCTGACTGTCAGCTGTCAGGCTGTCCCCAGGACCACCCTCTCCATTCCAAACATCCCACTGACTAAAATCATTCATAGGCACCTCTGATGCTCAGCATGGGAGGAAAGAAAAGAGGAGGGCAGTCATTCAGCATTACTGTATTTATTAAAGGCTACAATAATACGTTCTTTGCCTCCCAACCAGCTATTTGCTGGGCTGTTATTTCACCATTCTTTTGCAATTTATTATTATTATTATTATTTTTCTGGGCACATATTTTTCCCCAATACAGGTAAAATCACCACTTCCATACTCAGCTGTCCTGATTGCATGAAGAAGAGTCTGATTGCATTATTCATCTGCAGGTTCTCCTGAGACTTTAAAAGCTCTTGGCTAGACCAAAAGCTTTTGAGGACATTCTGTTTCAACAGAAGTGGGGAAGGTACTGCATGAACTGCTCACACCACAGCACTGTGGGTGGGATATCAAGGCCTCGTGGGGCAGGATGAGCCCTGGATTTTACAGAACACTTTCAGTGGACAGCTTGCTGTGCTGCTCTGCTTTGTCTTTTCCTTTGTCCAAGGCTGCAGTGATGCTGGGAAGCAAATAATTTTTACGTATGGCCTTGCAAAGGTGGCTGGACTCCAAGGGAATGCTGCCATCTGTGGGTATGAGAGCACATCCACCCCAGGGTGATTGTGTGCACAGTCTGGGAAACTCTGACCTATCTTGTTGAAATTGTTCTGATTAATAAGTTTATTAAACCAAAAGAAGGAAGAAAGAGGGCCATCTAGTTAAAGACGGTAGGGAAAGGATCAGACTGTCCTTCATCACCAACAACTGGGCGGTAAACAGCAGGACAGCAAGCTAAATGCATCCTTTGTCTGACTTCTGTGGGCAATCTCGTGTTTATTCACTGTTTTTATCAAAGCTCTCATTATGACATCTACTCTTTCAGTGCCAGGGCATCTTGCTTGTATTTATTTTTGAACAGCATCCGGACTCTATCCAAAAGTGGAATGGAAATTCCCAGGAGAGAGCTGCAGTATGTCTGTGTTGCAGCTCGTGAAAGGAAGCGTGAAGTGGGGTCTGAATGGATGAGTCTTGAGTGCCATGTGTGAGACTTCACAGGTCTGGATAAGCAACTTATGTTTATACAGCGAGTCTGTGCGAGAGCCAGCTCTGTAAACTGAGAGATTCCAGAGAGAAAAAGTACCTTGGTAATATCACTGCACAGACACGGTTCTAAATGGGAACCACCATTCAGAAGCTCCCATGGTGGCTGTGGCCATTCCCAGACCTCAACCTGAGCACTGGGGTCACTGCAGCATCACAAGAGTAGTTTGTGTTCTAGAAGATCAGGACCAGAACATAACATGGCAGAATCTGACCTCACCTGTGCACTGCGCTTTCAGTTGGCTTTTATTTCTCCATCTCTTTTTGTTTTCCTCGGAGGCCTGTTTACCATTCTGGCTTTCAGGTCAATTCGATGCATTTATAGATTCATCCTTAAGCAAATCTGGAGAAAAAAAGTGAAGGTAAAGCTGTCTTGGCTTATTTCATATGCTGTGTGTTGATGTGAGAATTCAAGGATTGCCTTTGGTACGGAAGGAGTACTGGCTTGGAAAAGCTTTACCTCGTGTCTTAGTGCACTGGACATGGCATATTGAGTTGGGTTTGGGAAAACCCAAATGTACTGCTTTTATTTTCAAGAATATTACTTACACAGGTTGGTGCCTTTGTGTATTACTCTTGTTCTCCTAATAAGAGGAGGGGGCAAGATGGTTTTTACCAGTGTAGCTATTGCTATTTGCAGAAACACACAGAGAAAGCTCAGCTCCTGAATGTGCAGATAAACACAGGTGCACACAGCACTAGAATGCTCGCCTTTTAATCATGATCACAATTACCTGCATTTGCATACAACTTCCATTTCTTAAACACACAAGTTTATTCCATGCAAATGCACAGGAGGAATACGTACATGGTCAAGTAATTTCTCAGCAGCATGCTTTCCCACTCTGTATACTGGAAGTACTGGGAAAATTGCCCTAAGAAGCTGTTTTTCAGTACACTGGGATAGGTGCTTTCACAAGTTCTGCACCAAATGGACAAGGATGGGGTTAAGCATGCTGAAAAAAAAACCTCACCACCAGATCTTTTGTCCCAGTCCTCCCTATGTGCGCTATGAAGGTGTTAATAGCTCTCGAGGGTAACACCAGGATGTTCAAATGCATCCAGGTCATTTATTTACCAGGTTACAGTGCCATTTGTAGGACTGAAGAGCTTTTTTCTTTGTGTGTCACTTCAAGCTGCCTCCAACAACTGTCACAGCTCATTTCTCTCCATCACTTCCAAGGGAGGACTCGATGTTCTCATCAGCTCACCCAGGTTGTATGGGCTGAAGATAAAGGGAACACCTGTGCTGCTGGCAAGCAGTAAGCAGCTCTGTGTGCCAAAAAGTTAAATTAACCTGACTCTCTGTTGTTCTCTTGGCTGCTGGAGCAGAGGTGGGGTTTAGCTCTTAAGTGTCAGCTCTTTGCAGACTCTGCTGACTGGGAAACTGAGAAGGGCCAGTGAAGTATTTCCCACGAGCAATGTTTTTACTGGTGCATGTTTACAGGTTTTCTGTCATTGAATAATGTTAGTTATGTGTTATGGTTATCAGTAACTGTATCTGTGAGAAGACACAGTTGTACTCAGAGCCGAAACTGATCAGAATTAGCTGAAGCTATGCAAGAAAAAAAGCAGTCAAAACTACATAAATGGGTTCACTGCTGGCATAAGATGGGAAGGGGTGGGGAGAGTAGTGGAGAGGCATTATTATCCTCTTCCTTTCAGGCTCAGGTTATGAAGCAATCACTTCAAACTGATGAAAATCAACATTCATTGATGCAACTCATAAAACTATGGTGCAACTGTGGTGGGAAGATCACAGTGATTGCCTGCACAGCTTGCCCTCTGTGAAGTCTGGGAGGAGATGGCATTCTGGTGTGCTTAGCTGAAGGGAGACGAGCTCCTCTTGCCTTCTTTCCTTCTTTCTTTCACTTCGGATTTGTTGGTGGCTGGCTGTGTTTTTTTTTTAGCTGACTTAGGAAACATTGTCTGGCATGGCCAAGGATAACGATCGTTGTTTCTCTGTTAGAACAAAGACATCTGGTGGTCACACAAAGGGAAACAAAGATCAGTCTACTACTTAAGAATCTTCTCTACACAGATGCAGATGATGCTATCAGCCCAAACCTCCATGGGACGGGTATTGGTGAGTAGAGCAATTAGCACAGGGCTCCTCTTCCAAGGCACTGAGGGATGCGTGCCCTTCTGAACTTGCAGTTCACTTGGTCTGGTTCAAACTTCTTCCACTTACAAACGTATTTGGTCTGGAAGATGACTCAGAAAGTCCTCCTAAGAAGACCATGCGTGTCCCAGTTTGGTGAATGAGTCACACGTGTGGATTCCCCGGCATTTCACAGGGACAACCAGGCCACTGGAATTGCATGGGAAGCTTTGGGTCAGCTGCACGCAGCCCTCAGCAGTAGCAAATCAATGTGATAACGTGGGTTTGTGTTGGTTGAGATCTTGGTTCGTCCCTTTCTGGAGTTATTGTAGAGTGCAGGTAATTGAACTGTGTTCCTTCTGCCTTTCTGTAAGTCACAGATAGGCAATAAAAGGGGTGTTTTAGATGGAATCTGTATTGCTACCAGAATAAGCCTCATAACATCCTTTTTAATACGTGTTTTTTCAGATGATACTGGTGTTTCTTCTGAACATTGGCACGCTTGTCATTTATTTTATTGATCTTACTGAGTAAGTACATCACTGATGTTTATCCCAAAAGCTCATTTAAACAAGTGGTAGAAAACCCAAGCTGGTGTGTTTTCTTAGAGCTGTTTTTTGGCCACAGGTATTAGATAGTGGAGCCCATGGGTGCTGTTATGTGACAGCGTGTATCTTTCTGTCACAGCTGTTCAGGTGTTGGTATATGTAATTTTTTGTCTATGCCTTCAAGCCTGGATTTTCAGAAGAGCTGTGAGACAGGTGACTGAGTCCTACAGCTGCAAACAGGCTTTGAAAATGGTCCCAAACCCATTTTGAAACAGAGATTTTCAAAATATTCAAAGCCCAGCTGTTCCTATTGCAATATTTAGGGAATGCTAAGCTTTTAATAAAGCTCATCAAGCTCTACCCAAGCTCGTTTGAACATCCAGCCATCTATGTTTGGTATCCAAATGGGAATGGAGCTCTTCCCTAAAGTCTAGATTTCTGTAAACAGTTTGATGGGGGTGAAATAACAAAACTGTCTAAGAAAGCACATCGTTTCTTCTACCAATCTTCACCTAAATGCATACATCTTATAGAACGTGCTTAGGGGTAAAAATATATTAATGTGTAAAACCCTTTGATCGATTTAATCTGCCAGAGCATTGTTCTCAGTGCTTTGCTTGGGTGGGAAAAATAAAATGGAATCATAAAATGAAATAAATAAAGTATAAAAGCTGTGGAGCACTCTGAGCTGAATTCAATCAGCAGGGGTAAACCTGAGAAACAGAATTATACATCAAGAGCAATCCAATATTGTGCTCAGTCCCAAGGCATTATAAATCTGACAAACAGCTAGGAATGGCTTCAGAAGGGAAAGAGTTTATTTTTTAAGGAATAAACAGGCACTTAATCCGTTCACATGGAATTCTTTCCACGAATAGCATTGCAGCTGTAGGTGAGAGTAGGCGTTCACCTGGGCTCTGACCTGTGGGACTGATTTCCTTAATTGTGTTTCTGCTTTTCAAATCTTCCCTGCATGGAGGAGGAAGAGGGTCTCAAAGGGGGTCACAAAGAGGGGCTCAAAGGGCTCGATTGATGCATGTAGCTGATTGCCTTCCTGGGGCAGGCAGTGTCATTGAGTGCACTTAGTCCAATATCCCTTGCTGGACCAGGTGGTGCTGGTGGGTCTTCATCCCTTCAGCTTTCCACTGCCAGGTTTTGCCCCTGATGTCAGCCTACACCAACTACACGCTCTATGAACCTCTCTGCAAGGTCACTGGGCTGGCCTAAACGTTTAAATGGGCAGTGTGAGCTAAACTGATGGAGTGCTGGAAACCCTTTGGTGCTTCAGCTGCTCCCTTGGCAAATAGAACTCTGTGTTCAGTGGTGGTTGGGTGAGAAATCACTGCAGGAGCTCCCAGTTTTGCTGACTAAGTGGAATAGAAACGAGTAAAGCAGTCCACGTGAGAAAAGTGAAAGGGTTTTCCTGGAGAATAGGAGTTTTTTTTTTGTTTAAATGCTCTATGAATATGTGAAATCCAAACTTTGCAGTGAATTTGCACAGTAGATAAATAACACAGTTTGAACATGCTCACTAAAGCTAACAAAAAACCCGCTCCTACCATTCCATAACTCAGTGAGGAAGTGGGAATTTAGATTACACAAAATTGTGAATGTGATTAAATTCTGCTTTGGTCAGTGCTTCATAATCAAAATATGAACTCAAACCAAATATTGCTGTATACCCAACTCACTGTTTTCTCTTTTCACCCTTCGTTCCACTGGCTGTGACATTGGCTTTCCCCTCAGAGCGGAGCAATTCCAATTCTCCTTTCCAGGCAGAATCATTTATGTGGATAAATTCTTCAATGCTTTCTTCGTCTTTTACTTTGGATTACGGGTAAGTGCACTGCATGGGAAAGGTGAGTTACAAACAAACTCTTTTTGGGTGCAGTTCACCTGTATGGACAGAGATGCTCTGTCATGTAACATTGGATTGTTTTAGCTTAATTCAGAGCCACTCTGTTGTGTTTTTTTTCACCTTTTCTTGTAATTATGTTCTCCCCTTGGAATCTGGTTATTTCCAGCATTTCTGCAGCATCTCCCAGCTCACACATTAGCCAGGTCTGTGTCCATGTCTTTAGAGCACTGAATCCATTGGTCAGGCCTCTCTTCAGCCTCTCTTGGACAAACCATGTAGCTGTGTACCATGTTCAGATGCCATTAGTTACATCAATGCAGAATACATTTTGATTGTAGCTTTGGACATTACAATTTTTAGCCAAGTCACCAGAAAATGGGATTTTCTCTCTTATAGCTGAGGGTGTGGTGTTGACTTGTCCTGAGCTTTCATGATTCATTATTACTGTTGCAGCAGTATACAGAGAAAGGCAGCTTAGAAGAAGAGATGAAAGGGGCAGATGAGAAAGGGAAAGAAAGCACTGTTATACCCATCATTGTGCTCTCAGGGCTCCAGCCCTGAAGCAAAACAGGAATATCAAGTTGGTGTTCACAGAAGGCAAAGTTAGACAGGAGGAAGCACACAGCAAAAATGGATTTCTGCCTCAGAGATCTCCTTTTTTGCTCTGATGAAACTAAAGATCACACACAGAACTGATGCTCTTTGATTTGATTCATCTTCAGTTTGTGGCGGCTGATGACAAACTGAGGTTCTGGCTTGAGCTGAATTCTCTTGTGGATTTCTTCACCATCCCTCCAGTGTTTGTTTCTGCTCTCTTAAGGAAGAATTGCTTTGGTAAGTTGAGACTTGGAGATCCCACTTTCCTTCCTTGTTCTGCATCCTACACAGAGACTCCTTTCAACTCTGGTTTGACCTAGAGAGGTTTAACTGCCCATCTCTTCTTTCATTGTTCCAAACTGTTCCTTGGGAGCAAAATTATGCCTTATTGCTTTAAAAAAAGCCTTTAATTTTGTGTGACTTCTGAATTAGCCTCTATTCTGTCTGTGTGGCTTTGAGAGTCTCAGCAATCTCTGTGCCTGACCAAGAGGATGAGGAGCCACCCAGAGGGGATGTAACTGTGGCACCCTGATTTCTATGAATGGTTTTCTTGCATGCTTAGGGCCAGTAGTCCAGTGGTCCTCTATGTCTCTTAAGCCTTCAGGTTACAGCTCAGACAAACCACATTTCTTAATTTTTCTCATAATTCAAAGCGCCTTCGAGGGCATAAATGGAAACCCAGTGTTACAAGGGCTCTGAATACAGAGCAACGTTCTCCCCTCTTTGCTAGGTTTGAAGAATTGTTGAGCGTATCTGAAGATGTGGAGATGCTCCACGTGTGGAGATGGGTTTATTTTTTTCTCGTGGACTTTCCTGCTTTTCTGCAGGTCTGCGTTTTTTGAGAGCACTGAGGTTGTTGGACCTTCCCCGCATACTGCAGATCCTCAGGATCACCAAGGATGAGTGAGTTAAAGCCCTGCTGGGTACCCTCCAAAGCCCTTCCTCCTCCCTGATGCCTGTGGTTTAGCTGGGTTGGGTAACAAAGGGGGAGAGCGTTGCATATGGGGGAAAAGCTGCCCATCAGTAATCTTACACTGGAAATAACAAAAAGTATTTATAACCATGAGCTCAGTGAAATTCTTGGAGGGAGGATGGAGATAAGGGGAAGTCATAAATCAAGACATCTTAAAGGCTTTGAAGGCAGACAACTGTGAAAAATGGTATTGCCTGCTGTGTTGCCGGTGATAGAAAGGGCCTTGGATGTAGGGAGACTTTTTCTGACTCTAAACCCTTCCTGTACAGTTACTGTTACTAGAGAATACTTCATTGAGCAATGCTGTAGGAAGCTTTAACCATTGCCAGCACTGTGTTACACGTTTAACATCCTGGGCTTTCTGTCTTCCCATCTCCAGTTACTCCATCAAGCTCTCCAAGCTCTTCGCTGTGTTTATCAGCACGTGGCTCACAGCTGCAGGATTTATTCACCTGGTTTGTACCATCAGCTGTATGTCCTTCCTTGTCACCTTAAATCAGTATGGCTATGCAAGCTCTGTCTTTCTGTTTTCTCTAATGAATGCAGCGTTCTCTTTGGAGAGAGAGAGAGAGAGAACAAATTTGTGTACAACAAAGCATGACTTATGCCAGCAGAGTTTACTTGCATATGTTGCCAGATTTGGTGGCACTGATGCAGCACCTCTCCCCTCTGTGGGAATGGATCACTCTGCAATAATAAAAAAAACAGTGCAGTTTTTTAATCAAATAGTTTTAGATGGGAGATGGACTTGAACCAAAGCCACTCTAAACTTCTTTCTCCTCTTTTTTCCGCCCTGGACAGGTAGAAAACAACGGAGATCCTTGGGTCCAGCCTGTAAATTCCCAGCCCATCACTTACTTCAGGTGCATGTACCTCATCATGGTGACAATGTCCACCGTTGGTTATGGTGATATTGTGGTTCAAACAGCCTTGGGTCGAGCCTTCATTTTTTTCTTCATTATTGGTGGCTTGGTGAGAAACCTATTTTTCTTTTCTGAAAATGGCAGCTGGGGGCAGGGAATGAACAGGGCTGTCAGCAAAGCTTTGAGGGGTTCCAGGTACAGATTAGGCATCAATGAGCAAAAACAGCTTTAACATTAAGTCCTTACTGGCATGGCTATAGAGTAATTTCCTAAGAGCTGGCAGGGCTTCTGGTACACTTTTCTTCCTGGCTAGAGCCAAAATACTGGGCAAGATGAATCCAAGTCTATCACCAGCATAAATCCATTGTCACTGAGATATACATCCCTGCCAGCGACTTTTAGGAATCCAAAGTAAATTTGTAGCTGTCGTTCCACGTAATATAATTCTCTTGAATTAATTTATCACGATTAGGAGATACAGAATTGGCTCTGAGGAAGGTGGTATTTCTTGATGCCTTAGGTCCTGTTTGCAAATTTCATTCCTGAAGTTTTGGAAATTGTTCAAAGCCGTAAAAGCTACAAATCCTCCTATGAAGTGATGAGTGGGAAAAAGTAAGTATGGTGACTCCTTGGAAAATAAAAACCAGCCCTCTTTCTAGGTTGGGAACCAGCTCATAAGAAATTCCTATAGTAGCTTAAATCAAATCCTGGAACTTAATCTCCATCGTTCTTTACCTCAGATGTGTCCAAATAAACCTCCTAAGTAGAGTTCATTAGTGTGGGTTTGGCTTTCAAAGGAAGAGAATATGTGGGTGAAATGGCAGCTTCACTTAGAGATTGAGGAGATCTATCTCCTTGGTGATTATTAACTATCAGTGATAGGGGTTTTGTGTGTTTGTTTTTGTTGTTGTTTTTCCTTCACTGCTCACAGAACCAGAAAATTAGGAACAGTTTTTAGATCTCACGCCGGTCCTTTTATGACTTTTCTCTCATCAAATCTCCACCATTCACCACCTCTTAACGCAGTTCTCCTTTCCAAAATAACTCCTGAAGTCTGTAACCACAATGGGTGAAATTATCTTCAAGCCAAAGATACAAACCCTGTTTCTGCTTCATCGATGTGTTTAATATACCACAAGCAGATTGTGTCATACAGTGTCAGATATGCTACAACCACTGCTGTTTTCCAAGCGTCAAATCTTCCTTGGTTCTTCCTGTAGCTATATTGTTGTCTGTGGTAATGTCACTCTGAAGAGCGTTACTACTTTCCTGCAAGACTTTTTGCTTCAGGACAAAGGGAACGTTTGCACAGAAATCCTTTTTCTGGGAGAGTAAGTATTTGTGTTTCTTTGAGTTATTCCTGTTTGACTTCCTGATCTCTCAGGGGAAAGGTGGGAGGTCTGACATAAAGGGAAGGCAACGTTGTGTAGTTGATTGCCTGATGATCAAAATAAATTAGAACAACAACAAAAAAACCTAGAAAGGATGGCCAATAATAAAGACTAATGATTAGAGTCTAAAGCTGAGCAAACGCAGGCTGGAAACAAGGCGTGCATTTGCAGAAGCGAAGTGATTAATAATTACTGAAATAAATCATTAGAGAATGGGGGGATTTTCTAACCCATCTTTAAACCAAGGCTGGATGCCTTCCTATGGGATTCGCTTCGTTGCTGAGATCAATGCAAAATGTGAGTTTTACAATACATCATAGAAGAGAATGTTAGCAAAGTTCCCGGGTGAAATACAGTTTGTATACACTGGGTAGGAAAATAACACTCGAGTTGGAGAGAAAGTTGAAGATCAGCAGTTCCATTTGAGCACAGAATGCAGAGTGAAGCCCTGGGAAGTGTCATTTCCTGACTCTGTGCAGTAACAGTGAGCCGTACAATTACAGTTGCATGGAATGACACTCATGAAAAATTAATGGCAATAGCAGAAGACAGAAAAAAAAAAAAGAGAAAAAAAAAAATCCAGGAAACATTTTCACGACTGTTAAGTTTTATAAAAGCTTGTTTTCATTAAAATCTAAACTGTGCGCTTTGGCTGAGCTGCCAAAATCCCTGTAGCTCTCTTTTAAACAGTAAGTAGTTACGGCAAATGGCTTCTCTGAGAAATGGAGAAGTGCAGAGCATGTAATTATGAGAGATTGATGGATTATTTTTTCTTTCTTCTTGTTGTTTATACCGAATAGGTCTCTCCCCAGTCTTGAGCTGGAAGCTGTGTTCAAATGCTATTCACCCCACACCTCTTTCTTTTATGGCTCTGCGCTGAACTCTGAAGATCTGAAAAGAGTTCGGGTAACAACTTCTGTATCTTTTGCCCTTTCTTGTAGATGTGTCAGCCTTGTCAAAATCTTGTCCCTTATGAAAGGATGCATCAGCTGCTTTTACCCAGCTCGTGTTGTGATTTGCACTTCAAGCAGCTCCATTTACTGTAGTGGTACCTTTTGCATACCAATATAGCACTCCTGGGAACTGAAGATGTGAGAGCATAACAGACTTTTCAGACTAGAAGTATTTCAAGTGTTGAACCATGAAAAATAAAGGCAAAGCCAAACCGATCAACTGGTTTTAAAACAGAGATATTTTGGGCAGCAGCATTTCTGGAAATAAGACCTAAATTATTGCAATAGCTCTTAGTTAC
Organism: Tympanuchus pallidicinctus; assembly: GCF_026119805.1. Taxonomy (NCBI): domain Eukaryota; kingdom Metazoa; phylum Chordata; class Aves; order Galliformes; family Phasianidae; genus Tympanuchus; species Tympanuchus pallidicinctus. The sequence goes on from NW_026294760.1 coordinate 675,332, forward strand.
CTCTTCTTGCAAGTGTGCATCGTGTTTGAGTCGCGTTCATGAACATCCAGGGAAGAGGCCTCATGTTTTGAGATGTTGAAGAGGCAGTAAAATATTCCAATAGAAGTGAGAGGAATGGAGTTGGCATAAAGAAAAAAACAACGAAGCCAACAAAAAAATCCCCCCACTAGCTTTAATTTTACTGTGGTTTCTGGTGGTTAGTAACCTGAAATTCAGTGGTGGATCTCCATCCGGTTCCCAGAAGGCTATAAGAACTCTACCATAACTGGAATTATTTTTTTGTTACCAGTTTCACCATAGATCCCAAATATTAATTAGATGGGAGAGCAAGGTTTCTTCTGACCTGCCCAAATATTGACCCTTGGAAGCGCTTTGGTTGGACTTTGCTGGGGAAGAACACAGCTCTGCTGTCTGGCTTTTGTAACCTCTTCTAGGAAGATGTTAGCCCAAGAAACCGTAAATTTCATCTGTTCCAGCACTTGAAAATACAAACATGCATTACACCCTGTACGTTTGATTGGAGCTGTGTCACTGCTGAAACATTCTGGCATGTGTACAGCTCCAAAGTAATAGGATCATGATGACCTTCTGCAAGTCTTTAACTAAAGACACATGCCACTGTTAGAGATTGTTGTTCTTCATATGGGATTAAACCCTGATTTAACTTTTCTCCTGTGGGATACAGATGGAGTCTGCAAATGCTTGTCTCATTCTAGCAGATGTTTGCGCTCCAGAACCCTATACTGAAGACATTTCCAATATCATGAGGTAGGATGAGACACTCCAGTGCTTTCATTCTCTGTCTGATTGATATTAACAGTGACACGGATAGTGCAGCTGGCAGCAGAGCATATTTGTCCCATCAAGTTTCTTTTTTTTCTGTCAGGAGAACTCTGAAAGCCAACTGACTGCTTTCTGCTATGATTTTATCAGATGCTTTGAAGGGCTAAGACAGGTAGCAGCTGTGCAGTCTTGCACAGAATATAATATTACTAAATATAGTGTAATTATTTCCTTCGCTATCCTGAATATCAGCAGTCAAGGAGTCTCTCTGTTTTACTCTGGAAATAGTTATGCTCTGCTGTCAGGTCTCATAGTCTAAGCGTTTTTGTACCAGTCAGACTTGAAATGAGTTCTTGTAGTACTACTGGATTTTGTGAATATGACGGCTCATATTGTAGTAGTATTCTCCCCCCAAAATCAGTCCAGAAGTCCAAGTTCCAAACTGGATCATCTTTACTTTCCATTTGTAGGGCATCTACAGAAGTGGAGGTTCAGGTCGGAAAGTCCAACTCCTTTAGCAGGACTTGAAAAATGAGGGGTCGTAGCCAGAAGGAAGCATATTAATCTAAAGTTATATCTTTCATACAGAGTGCTGTCAATCAAGAATCACTACCCCAAAACAAGAGTCATTTTACAGATAATTCAGTCCCTTAACAAGGTATGGCCATGGTCTGTCTCAGTAGGGTGTTACAGTTGGAATCCTGGCTTTTATGGAATCAAAGGCTCTTATTTGGAGAAGGCAGAGATATTGTGCAATGCCTCTTACTCATACAGCCCCTACCTAGCTGGAATATCTTTCAACACTGTTAAAAATAAACAGCAACCATTTCTTTGTTGTTTTTGTCAAAGCTGCCAGTTCAACATTTAAAGGAAGGACAAAACCAAAAGAACCTCAAAATCAGAAGTCTGCTTTAGACTTGCTGCGTTCCATTGTCAAAAAATGCAATGGCAAATGCAAAAAAAAGACAAGGATGATCATTGTACAGGAACATTGGCCTTGCCCATTGCTGGGCTGATCTGTAATTGCTCTCTTACACTGAAACAGGTATACCTGCCAAACATACCCAACTGGGACTGGAGCATGGGAGACAGCATCATCTGCTTTGCTGAGCTGAAGTTGGGCTTCATGGCACAGAGCTGCCTGGTTCCTGGTTTGTCCACTCTCCTGACCAGTTTGTTCATCGGGAAAGAGAATACAGAGGTAAATCCTTTGACATGATTAAGACAAGCAAAAAAACATACAGACGTGACTGCTGGGCATGAAATTGCCCGAACAGCCCTCAAAGCTGCCAGTCCTGCAGTGGAAATGCTTTTGCTATCACCTAGTGGCTGTGTGTGATACTTCAATCTCCAGAACAAAGCATTAAATAGGACTGCTATTCCTGTATTCAGGGGCTTTTCATTTGCAGAATTTATTCGAGCAAAGCATATGAATATTGGGTGGAATAAATATAGAAGTTTTTTCTTGGTCCGCTGTTTGTAGTCAAAGTGCTCTTTGATAGATGTGCTGTTTCTCAGGTCCAAATGCTTCCCTGGGTCACAGCAAAGTTAGCTAAGCTGTTATTTGAAGTTTTTAAGGCGTACTGTGAAAGCTCAGCCAACTTCTGTCGTGATGCTTTTCTCAATTAAAAAGTCCATCACATAATTTTTGTTTGGAAAGCAAAAACTCTTAACAGCCTATTAAGTTTTATGCAGAAGGCATTCACGTGCCAAGAGAATGGCGTGTACTGTGAAGTAATGAGTGGTGGTATAGAAGCCAAAGGAGCTGTCAGTAGCAGGATGTTCCCTTGATATAAACAAACCTTCCTCAGTCACACTGCTACCTTGAGGAGCAAGCAAAAAGGCACAGAATAGGCTTTCACTGCTCATCAGACCATCGCAGCTCTCCTGCAGTTATAGCTGGTACACATAAGACCCAAATAACTGCAAAATAAAGCCTCACTTTCCTCAAACAATGCATTCCCAGTACTTTGCAGTCATAAAATGACCATGTTACTTTGACTGCAGTATTGACGCCTGTTCTTCAATGATAATAAGAGGGAATGGTTTTAAACTGAGACATGAGGAGGTTTGGGTTGGGTATTAGGAGGGAGTTTTTCACAGAGGGTGGTGGATGCCCCATCCCTGGAGGCATTCAAAGCCAGGCTGGATGTGGCTCTGGGCAGCCTGGGCTGCTGGTTGGCAGATAGCAGATAGCAGGGGGTTGGAACTGGATGAGCACTGTGGTCCTTTTCAACCCAGGCTTTTCTATGATTGTATGAATACAAATTGGAAGTGTCCAGCAGAGTTAAGACCTTCCCTGGTCTTAAGTTAAGTTAAGACCTTCCCTGATCTGCTGTATATGAACTCCAATATTGTTTCTGACAACGTACAGCAGATGTCTTTCTGCTGCCAGTAACCGAGGGCCTTTGATGTGATATCATGTGGTAGTGGAGCAACGTCCCAGTGTTAGGTTACACATCCTACTCGCTTTGCCTTGAATAAATACATCATCTTTATGATCGATTCTTTCAGACAAAGAGAAAACATCTGAAGGACAAGATGCTTCTGGGAGACAAAGACTACAAAGTCATGGCTCTTCAGCTCTCCAACGACTTTGCAGACATGACTTTTATAGAGGTTTGTCGGTATGTGGTACAGATGTGGACATTTTTCTGTTATTTCCTTCCAGATGTACCTTTCTGGCCGATAGCGTGGCTGACTTGCTCTCTTTCTCCAGGTTGTGCTTTGTAAAGCTGAACCTTATCCTCTTGGGGATTGAGCTCAAGTTTGGCAGTCAAGGAGAGAGGTAACTGGGGGAATTCTCTCTTAGTAAAAAGTCAAAATTCCAAACTGATGCTTTCCAAAGAACTCAGATTTGCTCCCAGGTCTGCACAGACTTTATGCACCTCTTCATTTCCTGTGCACACTAATTGTTATTTGGGGTAAGGATGTGATTCCTGGTTGCTTACATGCCAGGGTGAATTTTACATTTTGCCTCCTTTCTTCTCACTGATAATCAAACAAGAGATGGAGGATTCTCACCTTCTGTTCCACACACAGTCAGCATAACCATCATAGATCTCCCTTTGATTTGGAGCAAATCAAGCATATTTATTTTCATGGATAATAGAAACGCTTTCTCGTGGTTTTTGTTCTTTTTTTTTTAACACATGAGTTTTAGCTCCTAAATGCTATCAAGCATTGTCATAAAGGGATAATTTGTCAATGCTGGCAGCAGAGCTTTTGCTGTCTGAAGCTGATCTGGTCCCAGGCCAGATAACACTCTCTGTCTGTTCTAATGATGAAATACAAGACATCCTAATGGGGGAGCTGGAACTAGTTCAGAAAGGGGAGTAAATGAGTGCCATAGATCTTTACAAAGCTTGAGAAATCATCCAGAAAATGCAGACTATGGAGTGCAATTATTACTCTTTCCACTTTTATGAAGGAAATGGCTGTAGAATAGAAACTCTGAAAACAAAGGAGTCGTAGGGACTGCTGTGAGAAATAAGTTGAGACTCTTTTGCAAGTGGTGAATGAACCCTATGCTGAGAGCAGACAGCGCATGTTGGAAGTGCTCAGTGCTAATGGAAAACAGGCCATAGCTCCATCTAATGTATCTTGAGCTCATATGTTGCCTGGATGAAAATAGAATGATGGAAAGAGAAAGCAAGAGGGGAAAAAGAAACTCACACGGGTCCTAGGAGTTATAACAAAGGGAATTAAAAGAAAAAGTTAAGGTGGGAGGGGGCTGCTGTGATCATCCAGGCTGAATTCCCACAGCAGAGGTGGTTAATGGCAGGCAAACCATCATTACTCTTTGTATGGTTTCTCCACACAGTGCCATCCTGATCAATCCATCTCCACAGATAAAGCTTCACCAGAATACAATGGGCTTTTTTATTGCTCATTCTCTTGCAGAAGTCAAAAGGTAAGGTGCTTTATTACTGTTTTGTGGAGAAAAACTTCTGGGACGAAAAAATAGTTTCAGGAGCATTGATTATCTGATCAGTAAAGCATAATTCATTCCTTCCTGATTCACTTCTGTTTTCCAGGGCACATTTCTATTGCAGAGTTTGCCACGGTGACATCCAGGATCCAGAGCAGATTGAGAAATGTCAGTGTGGAAGCAAACTTCACTCAAAAACTTTCTCAGGTACGTTGGTTAAGTCTATTTCTGACTTCAAAAAGGGCCAAATCAATATCTGTTAATTGTATATTTATTAACTACTTATCACAGTTAATGAGGATACTAAGAATAAGAACAGGTTGGAACAGCCCTTATCTGGTAAAACAAGGATCTTTCTGGTTACACTAATAAATCTTACAGTAGATCTTTAAAGGCTTCTTTGTGCTTTGCTTTAGGAGTCAAAGCTTCTTGGCTCAAAAAGAACAGGACAAAATACACCGGTGAGGATTTTCACCCTAATTATTAACAGGTTTATCACAGTATGCAGGTTTTTAACTGCAGAGACCAAAGCAAACATCTCATCAGTGTATATAGTCAAAGCAAAAGGCACAGCTGGATGAAACAAGAGCTCTGTGTCCAGTTTGTGATAGTTTTTTGGTCAACGAGGTGCATCTACATCCTGGCCATCGTGACAATAGGGAACCTGAAACGTGGAGTCAGAAAAACACTGTGGGGTTTGTGTAAGGAATGTGGCAGCGTCTGATGGCGTTTGCTCTGCAGACTGAGAGAACAGATTAATCTGACCCAAAGCAGAGCATCGTGTGCTTTCATCACCTCAAACTCCACCTTCAGGGAATTCCTGGGCTTTGCTACGGTTCGGGTTTCTGCTGAAGTAGAAAGTGTGGCTTCTGATTTATGTTTAACTGCAGCAATGCGAGGCACGAAAGGCCAAACTGCACATCTATGACCACTTGTGAATTTTTCCCCTCCGTGGAGATGGCGCTTTGGTTTAAGGGTCTGAGAAGGAGCTTAAACATGAGCACAGACGGACTTCTGCTCGTTTCTAACACTTGCAAATAATTTAAACAGCAGATGGCAGCCAAGCCCCATTACAAAACATGCCTCCGAGCTGCAGATGGCAGAGATGAAGGCGGAACTCATTCACGCAGCGAGTGCAAACATACTGACACCTGGAGGACTCCGTGTAGTAATGTCATGTAGGAAGGGAAGCTGGAGCCCATTTTCAGTCCCACACACTTATCAGCTTAGATGCAGCTGGGGTCCCTGAAAGCCATCTACCTCCCAGAAAAGAGATTTCTTTAAGTGTAGAAGACATCTTAATAAAAGTCAGTGTCAAAGGAGTAGAAATACATCGGCGCTGTGGGAACTGTCTCCACCTGGGTGGTTTTATTCTGCTTTCCTAGGCAAGCTCAGGTTTTAAAAGGACAAGATTGCATTTCAGGATGCCTATTAGTAAAGAGCAGTTGTTTGCAAACCTGAAGTTCTGCACCAGATATGCAGTAGAGAGGATGGCTGCCTGAGCTGGATCAGGACTTTTGCCAGCCAAAAGGCCTTGCCATCAGTTTTCTCCAGGATTCCAGATGGATTGGAGCTTAACTGCAGTCACTTTGATTGATTCCTGCCTTCTCAATATAACCCAGTTGAAGCAGTACTTCGTGTCCTGGATGCCTCCAGGCTCACTGTGGGAGAATGGAATTAATGGAGGTTAGATGCAGGAGACCCCCAGCTAGTGCAGGTGAGGATGCTTCCAATGCCTGCAGTGGAAACAGGGAGGTGAAGCTGGTGAAGATAAAGTTCACTGTCGTGAATAAGAAGCTAATACAGGAGCCCGAGATTGTGAACTTTAGTTAAAGGAGCAACCATGTTGCTATTGTAACAAGTGTGAATGGCAAAATTGAGGGCTGTAAGTTAAAACAAAATGAAATATCTTGTTTTGGGAGACATTTACGTATTGCTGCCCATGTAAGACAAGCAGTTAAGGATCTCTATTCTGTGACTTGTCTTATGATACTTTAATGAAGCTTGACCTAGCAGGATTGATCGGGTGTCACACGGCATCCTTGGAGAGCTCCCTCTCTGCCCTTCCAGCTCCCACCTCGTTGAACACAGGGCTGTAGAAGGAGCTATCCTGTTACCAAGGCCAAATGCACCTGTGTTCAGCACACCTGTGCAGAACAATTACAGCTTAAGGCTGACAAATTGCCTATTCAGAGACGTCCCCTTGTCTGCCAGGGTATGTTTAGAATCACTAGCAGCTCCATCTGGGTTAGTGTGCTTTGGCAATAGCTGCAACGAACAAGGAAGCTGATGGTATGAGAGGATTCACCTGTCAGTTGGTGAGATAGAGATCTCTGTGTCTGAAAGTTCTTGCAATCCACCCTTTCCTTCCCCACCTGAATGCATTGGACATGTTTGGACACATGTGACACGAAAAGCTTTGTGCCTTCTGTCAAATGCTGATAAGAGGAGGAATGCAGATTAGCAACAAAGATACAGGCCAGGGGAGTGCAAGGAATAGCTTTTTGTGTTCTGAGCCTGCTGCATCGCTGTGGAAAGCAGGAGGTGCAGGTAGGGGCTTAAAAACCTCCGAGGGTGCTGCTGTACATCTTTGAATCACTGCCTGGTGTTCTAATGCTGGTCTTAATGGCCCGTGACCTCAGATTATGGCCCAGAAAGGACTTGATCAAATGTCAGAGAAAAGATGTTCCAGCTGTTAAATTGCTGCTCGAGGATTTGGGAAGCCCAAGCTCATTTTCTTGATCTGTTTCCTCAGATTCAATCTGGGACTGCAGGCCACCCAGCCTTACTGAAGTTTGGTTTCCTGTTGGGAAAGGGTTGCAGCTGTAACAGCTTCAACTCTCAGAGACAACATGAGGATAGACTAATTAATAATTTCAAGCCAGGACAGTACAGCGGTGAGGATGAACTCTGCCTACATTCTGGCTAGTTTTTCCTTTGTGGAGAACTGTGCTTCACAAAGAAAAGGAGCCACTTTGGAATGAGATGCTGCAGTAAGGATGCTCTCACCACGTTTAAGACCATTCAACACATATAGATAGAAATACTGTTTTGTAGCACTGCTGTATTTCTGACCACTTGTGTGAATAACCAATTCAAAGCTCCTTTGCCCAGCATTTCTGAGGCCAGGTCAGAAGCTTCAAATGGTATAATGGCCATTTGCAGACGCAGTCTAAGTACAACCAAAGGCTATCCAGAAGGAACCCAACTTTGTTTCATTGCCTTTGTTCCAGAGAAACTGAAATCCTATGGAGAATTGCTTGTTTTGGATGGAGAGCCTGCAACGTCAAGGTCCCTAAGTGTCCTTCCACCTCAGAGATTTGTTGATGGGTAAGAAATGTAAAGCTGTGTGAGTGCTGAGCAGGCATTTCCTGAACTTACTCATTGAGAATCTGTGTGGGAAACAGGAACAGCCTGTTTCCTAGTTCTTCTGCTATTGTTAGTGGATGGTTTATGGCTTCTCCCTATCCTGATTAATTGATCAGTCTAGAAAGCACAACTGTTCCTATGCATCCAAATCCTCAGCTCTAACACTCTCCTGGAGAGTCAAAGCCTATAAGCATACATGAGATACAGTGAACTTGTGATACCAATTTGAGGTACAATGGAAAAGTGAAAGGAAGGGTTGATACACCTCAACAAAGTGCTTACTGCACTCTAGTTGGAAGCAAAATAACAGCAGAGGAATCATGAACACGTTTATTCTGCTGCTTTTCAGAGAGCAGGGTGAAGACAAGAGTAATTGGATGCAGGACTGTGAATAGCCAACACTGAGTTATGCTTGTTCTTCAGATGCTTAATTACGTTGTGCTGTTGGCAGCAACGTGGAAGAGTAACAACCTCTGGTTTGCTCTAAAGCCAATTGGTGATCCAGGAGAAATCTCACCCGACAGCCTTGTTCTCTAACATAAGCCGTGCGTGCTAGGAGTCCCTTCTATGCCATCTGAATGCTTCCTGGCTGGAGGAATCTGATTTCCCAGCAGGTTTCACAGAGCAGTGTCAGTGTAGTCATCTTCTGTCTGAGCCGAGGTGTGAATTGCAATGTTTTAGCTACAGTGTACTTAGTTTGCTGAGCAGTCCCACTTGACTTGCGTTGGAACTCCTCATAACCTGAGCTGCTATATTCAGCATAAGGAAGAGTATCATGGTCTGAAACTGAGCTGTCAGTGACAGCAAGCTGTTACGCTTTTCCTACATCCACTAGAGAAGGTGACAGGACATATTGGCAAATAGCATCATGCTAGAATTTGCAGTGAGTAGACAGGAGCCTAGCAGGGGAAGAAGTGCACAAACCAGTATTTCTTACCTCGTTTCTGCTTGTGAGCAATTTGCAGTCACTGTAGAACTGAAGAGGTTTAATAAATAGTATCTCCCCTCCCTGCAAAATCCCATCTTGTGCTTCAGCAGCAAAGGCAAATGTCAGTGTGGCAAGGATTGTAAGGTGTCCTCTGGAGAGCTTTGCATCTTAGCAGCTGTCCCCAGCACACACATGCTATCAGGACAAAAAAACGTTGCTCAGTGCTGCTGTCCTACAACCAATTAGGTCAGCTGTAAATATTGGGACTGCATGGTAAATACATGCACACATACTAGCAGATTGTGCTGACTTGTTAAATATAAATGGAAGCATAATTAGATTTATAACATGGCCCTCCCCCTCCTCATGCCCAATAACATAATTTACCAAAGGGAGAGAGAAGAACAAACCCTCACAACCTGCTGAAATGCCATTATTAACATGCGCATGAAAAGTCAATTATGCCAGAGGGAGGTATTTAAGTGAAGTGAGTTTCCGTACTCTGGGATTACACCTTGGGGATTATGCAGCTCTTATTTATTTATTTTCCCAGAGATTGCTGCTGCGGCTGCTTAGCAGTGAGGAACAGAATTGTTACTAAGAGATATCCTGAAATCCCCTAAAGAAATGGCCAAATGTGCAGATAAATAATTGTTCCCATCCCCATCAAGATATTCTCCCTCATCACCATATCAAAACGACGCCACATCCTCCCCAGTCAGGGCTGGGATGTTTTCTGCTGTTTAGTTTTAAGTGACGCCAGGGAATGGTCTTCCAGCGCTTCCCTGGGGAGGGGATTTTACCATACTGTTATTAGTTGCAGTATTTATTATTTGTATTACAGCGGTGCCTTGAGGCTTCCACTGGAGCCCTGTTGGGCTGGATGTTGGATGCGTACACCATTAAAAGGATTTCAGCCTTAAACAGTGGTGAAGGGAAGGAGGGAAGGGTGAAGTGAGGTCTCAAAAGTCAGAGAGGAAAACTCAGTGCAAAATACAGCTGTTGGGAGCCGACCCTTCATAACATTACAGCTCTCAAATCTATGCCAAGTCATTTATTATTATTATTATTATTATTAAAGCCCGATCTAGAATCGGATGCAGTTGCCCATTTTCAGATTAAGCCGAGCTTTTCCACCCGGGCTGTTCTGCTAATAGAAAAGCTAACACCGACCTTCCTTACCCAAATTAGGATGGCTGGGACAGCGGCCAAGGGGAGCTCCAAGTTCAAATCTCTGCTGTGTTTGATTTAGGATGGCAAACCACAGCATGATGCAGAGAGGATGGGGGGCTTGAACACAAGTCCCTGAGACGTCAGGGTGCAGCCAGGGGATTGCTGTGTGCAGCAGGCAGTGCTATCAGAAGGACTTTGGACATCCCTTCGTGGGCCCACTTGAAAATACTTTTCTGTTGGGATATTTAGCCTGCTAAATACTTAATTTCTGTTCAAAAAACCGGAATGTTGCATCTGAGGTCGAGCAGGGTTTACGTATGAGCTGATCAATGAAAAATTTAATCAAACCGTAATTCAGGGAAATGTGGTGAAGCGCAGTGAGAAAGAATTGGACCTGGCCTGTTATCAGACTCAAAGCCCATTTCATCGGTGTCTCGGTGATATTTCTGGTGTTGTAGGCTGTTATAACGACAGATATCTCCCTCAGCCCTGTGCACCCTATGTCCATACACTCTTCTTTTTCTTTCTCATTGGAAATCATCAGATCAGGGAAAGAACGTCATTAAGAAAATAGTAAGTCATAAACCAATACTGAACACAGTGGCAACAATAACCAAGAAAAACAAACAAAAAACCACAAAACAAGAGGATTAGGACTGGATGGGCTACAAAGTTCATCCAGAAGGAATACATGAAGACCTCCCCAGGCTCCTTCCATGCTTATGGGGCATCGATGCACTTTGCTTTACTACTCGTGGCTTCTCCGCAGCCTTGCCTAAGGCATGGCAAATTGAATGGTGTGTGTTCTGCTGAATTGTTGACTCTTGTTATTCGTTCCTGTTCAGTTTCTGGTGAGGCATAAAAGGGTGTTTGTGAGCAAGGGCTCTGCATGTGCAACTCTGCAGCATCTCCTTCCCTTTTGTCTCAGTGTAAAAGCGCTTCAGCCAGGAGAAGGATTAATAAAAACTGAATTAGATTAAAGGGGAGCCCAGGCTAAAGAAACAAGTTTTAGCTCTGTCTTAATTGTAATTTATCTACTGCCAGGATAATTGCTAATAAATACCTGCTGAGTTGCCAAGCCTATGTTAGGGCTTGTCAGTGCCAAATAAATCTTTAAGACTTAAGATCCCACTCTGACGCTGCCCATCACTCCCCAAACCAAAGGCAGCTCAAAACAAAGCAGTAATGCTGAGTGCTCCAGCTCAGCTAATCTGGCAGAATGCATCACAGCCTTTATAAATGTGTGAGAAGGGCTGTGCAGGAGCTCCCAAAAAGGTCATTGGTATTTTTGGAGCGATAAATCACGGAGGGAAAGATTTGCATTACGGCTGTATAAAATCCAGGGCCGGATTAGAGAGAGAATACTTTACAGTAATATTTCTCTCCTGACTTGTTTTATTAGCTTCCTTTAAACATGTTACATTATTGCTTATAGAATTTCATTTACTTGGATTGGCAGCTTGATAAATATGTCTATTGGCGATGATTTGGATTGCTCTGGGCATTAATATTATTAAAACCTGTCACAAGGAAATGTCTGAAAGATGACTTACTGTAAAGATTACAGCATGAAATAAATCATACAATGGTATTTGTTACCGTTTATGGCCTCTTGGAGCCGAGTCAATCCCTTTTTATGTTGCATTATTTTTCAAGTTTTTATAGCCTTACATTATATATCGCTGTCAGAAATGAACAGATGGGGTGTCAAACACGAGCCTTCTGAATAATTCCCACCCTCGGGTTATTTGTATGAAGGACAAGTGTAAAACTGTGTTCTCAAGAAAAAGGAGCTCGATAGAGGTGGAGGAAGTGTTGTTACAGTGAGCGAGATCCCTTTGTCAGCAGGCACATTGTGCTTTTGCTCACTACCTGGTATTTACACAGCAGGGTGGGGGCTCGTGGAAAATGTAGCAGTCAGTTGGGATAGCAAAGAAACCTCACATCAGATGAGGTTTCACGTTCTTTTGGATTGACTTCTATTGCTAGGATGGGGAAAGACGTGGAGGGGGTGTTCTGGTGATGGCCAAATCTCAGAGGGTTCATAGGAATGCGGAGAGATGTGGATGCATCTCAAAGGCTTTAGGGGTGGAATGTTATAAAGAATCCCTCCTGAACGGCGCCGGTGGCGTTTCTGCAGTTTGAGATGAATAGGGAATGATCCTTCAGGCTCTGGAAGGTCAAAGTGGGAGCTCCTCCAGGGAGAGGAGGAGATTTTGTATTCTGCTTTCTGTTGTGAAAGGCTCGTGTGTTTGCTGCGCGTTTTTGGGGAGTCCCTGTAGGAGTCAGGAGGCCAGATTGGATGAAGCGATAGATGTGATGAACTGATAAATGCACCTGCAGTGAATGAGGTGTCTCTGGATTAGGAAATTCAGGTAGGGACATCGTCCATGCATGCCTTCCCCCAAGCTTTCTCTTTTTAAATCCCCAACCCTCAAATCTCACACAGGTACACAATGTAAATCAGCATTATTTTTGGAACGCGACTCTTTTCGGTCTGTGTGAATCTTTAGACACCCAAATAAATGGAGATGGCTCTGGCGGTGCAGCCTGGCTGCATCTTGCTCGTGGAACAATAACATCTTTCTCCTTTTTGCTGAAACTCACAGCTCAAGGATCAGCGTGATGGATCAGATATTTTAGCAGAGGTCTGATGGAGCGAAGCTACTTCTGCAGTGTGCAGCATGTGCCCAGACTTGCTTTGTGCAGACAGAAGCTCTCTTCCCCTCTGTTCACATTCTTTATTGTTTCTCTCAGCCTTACCATTATAGACCTTAATCTTTGCAACTTCTACTTCTCCATGCATTCCTCAGTTTCTTCCGTATTTCACATCTTTTCTCTCTTCCCCAGGCTCTTATCTCACATCTATCATCGGGCTTACACAAGAATTTTAGGGGCTCACATTCACCATGCAGAGTACAGTTGTGCTGCCCATGGTAACTGGAGTTGCACCCACCTGTATGCACTGATCTGATTCCACGTTATACAATAGCATAATCACTTAAACAATTTGCATGACTGATAGTGTGCTCTCTGAGTGCATAAGGAGAAGTTTCATAATTAGCTTTCCCTGTGAACTTGTGCAGACCAGTCTATTTATAATTTGGTCAGCTCCTGATTTTTAATGAGGTGCTGAGAGTGACTGAAGCCTCTGGCAGCATGCATTTTGTATTTTAATTACCCACAGTAATTCTGACAATTACGCTGATGCCATAAATCACGTCATAATGACCCATAAGAAAAAGAAAAAAAACCATATTTAATGATTGGATGGGGATTTGAATTAAGCAGGTATGCAATAGCTTAATAAGGAGCCAAAAGCTCCTTGGGGGTAAAGTCTTCCAAATCTTGTTGAGCTGTGGCTCCAGCAGGTGAGGAAACTTGGTGCAAAGTTTCTTTCCCAGGCCAAGTCCTGATTTTCTCAGCAGAGGATTGCATTTCATGGGATTACATCCATCCTTGTGTGCCTAACCAGAAATGGATTTCTATGTGATATGGCTGTGGTTGCTAACCGGCCCTTCTGCTCAACAGGGGTTGCTTGTCCTTGGCAGTAATTGTAAGCCAGACATCATGCAGCAGTGATGGTATTGCTTTTTAACCAGGGAGCTTGAGTTTTGGAAGAGATAACACACAGTACAGCTCATGTTTTCTGTTCTGATGGATAGATTTGCTAGCATGTCCATGGCTATCTGAGGTGCAAGCTCTTCTACGTCACGTGTGATGCACTGCACCCTTCTTAGCACTGAGGAAGGCAACAGTAAGCAATGGTCAGCATCACGTTGCTGTGGTAGCATTTCTCCTTTGCTATTTCCTGAGCAGTCCCTCTTACACAGACCTGCAGTGCCAATGCTGACAGCTCTGGGTCGGCCCTCTGAGGAGCAGCACACATTTCCCAGCTCAGCCCTGGCGTGCTGTCCTGCATGGCCCTGCATTCCAATAGGTCCTGGCTCTCTGCTTGTGACCCTTAGTGAATATCACTCCTATTATCTAAGATCTCAACCACGCCAACTTCTGCTCTTGAGATTATTTTGCTCTTAATAATGTCACAATAAGTGGGTGGAAGTAGCTAATGGCTCTAAGCCACAAATGATCCCAAATGTTCTCAGTCTCCACTCTCCTGTAAACCTTGACAGATTGGGAGTGCTTAGTAAAATATTGTAACACTCAACACGCATTTACAAGGCAGCGATCTGTCCCATGACGGCTTCCAGATGTGTAGTGTGTGCAATTTCATAATTCAAGAACAGATTCTATTGCCCTCTGCAGATCCCCCATCAGGCTGTTCATAAACGCTGCTCGTAATTAAATTAACCCACTAACTAGCCATGCAAATTTTGATAAGCGGTGACCAAAAAAAAAAAAAAAAAAGAAATAAAAAGAGGGAACTGTTGAGATGCTCTCAAAAAATGACAAGGTTGTCTTCAGAGATTAGTTATCATTAGGAGAAGATATGGATTTTTTTTCCCTTCCCGTTTGCCAAATTCCACTTTGTCCCTTCATATGTGACAACTGCTTTAAGGCTTTAATCTGATAATTAGGAGCTGCATTTTGCCTGCCTTTCTCGAGCTGCCTGCTGTCCTACTCTCTGCTCAGCCTTTCTGGAATCGAAGTAAGCTGCTGTTCTGTGTGTGGGTAGCAGAATCAGGCTTTGGTTTTAAAACCCAGCTTGTGCCCAGCCTGAGGAGCAGTGAAGGAACAACACATGCATGTGCTGGAGCTGATGAGAGGCTGTGCAACCTCAGGGGGAACCTCAGTAAAGATTTCATCAGGGATGCTATGAATAATGGGCTGTTGTTTTCTGTCAGAAATGATGGCTCAGAGCTCTGACACGTGAGGTCTGCTTGCAGAAGCTGTAACCAGCTCTCCTACAATAACTGTGCTATATTAAAAAAGAGCTGGAGTTATGACACCTGGCTTACATCGATGGCTGAACAATGGATCCTTTAATAGCGGAGTGTTGGCCAGGGGGTAGGTGGGGTGGAAGTTGGGTGTGGAAGAAGAGGCTGGACACCAAAAGCAGAAGGCATCTTCTGGAGTGAAGCAGCCCTGCTGGTCTGCCTGGGGAACCATCCAGGGCATTCTGAGTTCCTCTTGCACTGCCAGATCCTTGTTTCCTTTTGAGGCTCCATCCCTCAGAGCTGTTTGAGGATCCTGGCTGCATGTGAGAATGCAGCATAGGGCAGTGCCTGTTAGACTGGGACTCAGCTTTTCCCTGTGTGTTTTAAGTGCCAGTGTTGCTCTAAGCTTTTCTCAGCTCAGCTTAGTTTGCCTTTGTCATTCGTGCCTACAGCCCTAAACCTGAGGGGGGAACCTCTAAGAGCTGCTATGGTATAAATGATAAAAACTGCCTATTGTACTGCAGTGAGTTCTGTACAACTGTGCTGACTTCACTGGGATTACATGTGCACTGCTTAGGGGCGGATTTGGTTCAGTGGATGTAATTAAAAAAAATTAACTACTCATTTTTAAGATCGGTTTTACTTGTTGCCTGATATTTTTTAATTATTGGATGGAATGCTCTAAATTACAACACTTTGCAGTGACACATAATACCTCTGCGTTGTTAATTAATTAAGCCTCACAGTTCCTTGTGAGGTAGGGAGAGCACTTTGATGCGTTGCGATCTGAGTGATATAATCCATGGTGATGAATAAGCTGAGCCCAGACAAGCACTGTATTCTCATAGTGCAGGCCTGGAAGTGAGAAAGGGGCTTTGCAGCAGCCCCAGAGGCAATGGCAATTTCCATTGCATGTGTGTGAAACTCTGCTCCTCCCTAAAGGAGGCTAAGATACGTGCAGATCTGGGAGCAATGGCACTGACATGGCAAGGCACAGCATCCTCTGAATGGCACTCTTTGCTTTCTAGACTCAAGGAGAGCAAGCATGGATAGCTGTGCACTCAACACACTCAATTTGTGACCCAGATAACCTAATAGCTGCAGTAAGAAACTCATGCAGCTCAGCTAGAGACTATTTCTGTCTCTGTAGAGTAGCACACCGTATCAGTTCTCGTGCCCCCATCCTCAAGCTCCTCGGAGTCCAATGCAGAATGACTTATGAGTGTCTCAGGAAAATCAGATTTCTGGAAGGATCATGTAATCTGTGGAGTTTGTGACAGGAAAAACCCCAAACTAAAGAATGGTTTGTTAAATGAGAGTGTGCTTGGCCTTGCCAAGGGGGGTGCTGCTATGATAAAGCAGGTCTGCTGCTATCTTCTCCTCTTTCCCCTGCCTTGTGGATCCACGAGGTGTTTCTTCCCGGGTGTATATATTTCCTATAATATTAAAAGGAGAAGTTGTCATTTCTGACAAGTTGTGTGTATAGATGATGTCTTTATTATGATAGAGATATATACACTGATTGATTGGTGAATGTGAATCAAGTAAAGAGAGCTTGTGAGAAGAGTCTCCAGCTTGCCAAAATGCCATTTAATCAGTGGCCTAAAGATGAATTATCTGAGGAGGAGACGTGTGGTGAATGGATGTCCCTTAGTTCAAGAGCTGGGGAATAGGCAGAAACCATCAGGAAGCTCCAGCCTGATCTTTCAGAGTCTGATGTGGAATAGAAAAGTCAATGGCTGTGCTGAAATAACTGACTTAAACTGCTTATCCTGAGCATTGGTTAATTGTGCAGCCGTGGCATCATGGTACAGCCTGCAAACTCCACAATGCCATGTGCAAAAATGGGTAAAAACTCAGGTTCCTGCTGCTTTACTAAGAAGTT
This sequence comes from Tympanuchus pallidicinctus, assembly GCF_026119805.1. Classification (NCBI taxonomy): domain Eukaryota; kingdom Metazoa; phylum Chordata; class Aves; order Galliformes; family Phasianidae; genus Tympanuchus; species Tympanuchus pallidicinctus. The sequence continues at coordinate 692,239 of NW_026294760.1, forward strand.
TTAAGCTGAGTTCCTGAGTGTAAATCAGTTGGTTCAGAGCACAGCTCGATCTGCCTTGCAAGCCTTGCAGTAGATGGCACCTTCCTCTAGCAAAGCCCCTCTCCTCTCTGTTAATCTCAATACTGCATTGACAAGATAATGATGAATTGGACAAGAAAAACAATGTCAGGACCAAACACTTGCCTGGTCATACAGCTCCACTAAGGCTGTTGTGTTCAGTGTATGTTGTAATCCTAGATGGCAAGTTTCTTTCATTGTTGCTATTTCAGTTCCAGAGTGATTAAATAAGCTTTGTTCCTAAGACAACTGCTCAGGGCTCCTCTACCTACAGTGAAGGTGGAGAGAGAGTGCTGAGCAAACAGGTCTTTTCCATCAGCAGAAGAAGATTCTGCAATATGGGCCTTATTTAAAGTTGCTGAAGATGAGGGAAAAATTCCTGCTAACTTCTTGCTCCTGAGACCACGTTTATGTTTCAATGAATGTCCCCACTGAAGAACTCATTATTTAAAATGTTTTTAGGAACCAAGCTCAAACAGCCATAATCATCACGACTATTTCAATGATTGTATTAAAAACTTGTTACGGTATATTTTTCACCTTGTTTGACCCACTGAACTGATATAGGAATTCCTCCACCACGTAGCCCCTGTGAATCACACTTCCTCACTTTTCCTTGCCATTTAAGGGATCTAAACACTGCAATATCAATGAGGAGGGCATCTCAGCAGCAGCAGCTGGAGATGTGATCTCAGCTTGGAGGTTCTGTAGCTCAGAAGCTGCTTTCTCTGTTTCAGAGCCCTGCATGCTCAGGAGGAGGAGGAGAGCCACAGAGTTTCCTTGTATCTAACAGGAAGGTTCCACCAGTGTGATGCTGTTCCTCTGCACGAAGCTCTTCTGGTAGGTGTCCAGTGGTGGCCTTTAGTATTTCACACATTCCTGCTTATCCTCCAAGGAATAAACTTAGGCTCCAAAGTGCTCATCTGAGCAGAGAGCACAGCACTTTCTGGTTTACTGTTGTTTAAATGCATTCCTTGAGCTGACCCTGCTCTGAAGGAGAGACGCTGAGACCACAAACCCCTGTTGCAGTTAAAGTGTCTTGACCAGAGACTGATGGGAGCTGAATCTCATTCCATGGACATATTTGCTTTAATTTAAGTGGTAACCTGGGAACAGAGAAGGATCTCCAAGGTAACAAGGGATCGGTAATGCCTCCTGTGTTCATCTAAAGCTGGGTAGGCATCCAATCTCTGGAGAGCGTTTCAGCAGATGTGCAAAGGAAGGTCCCATTGATACCTGTTTTGTATTTCAACAAAATGTTTGAAACATTGCACGTTTGTGTCCCTTGCCCTATTGATCTGGGTACCTTTAATATTGTTTGGCTTATTTATTTCATGTGCCTAATCCGTAAAAGAACAAATCCTATCTAGAAATGGCAGGTTGTGCTCAGAGCTGCCAGAGAGCTGAGAGTAGGCAACCAAATCTTGCAATGAGGTGATCAAAGATTTCATCAAAAATACAGAATGTTCAAGCTGTTCTGCCAGCTGGGAGACTTGTAGCAGGCTGGAATTCATGCTGCTTGAAATGCTGCAGCTTCCTTCCAAGCAAATAAAAGGACCCTATTGCCCAGCAACCACCAAAATAGGATTAGTCATTACAAATGGGCAAATATCCCAATAGGACTGGGAGCTCAGCTCTGAGAATTGAAGGGTAATGTTTTGAAAAGATCTTACAGGCAGACTTACACGAGGAAAAGGCTTACAACTGCCATGTGCCACTTTTGTATTGTACCGGTTCTGTGTAGCTATGCTAGGCTGTGCAAAAGGCTCTTTATGAGGCTTAAGAATGTCCACAAAGAAAATAAGTGTGTAATAGCTCTTGCACTTCATGCAGTTCATGGAAAATTAGATCATATACCTTTCAGAAGTTCCTATAGGACATCTATGCAGAACACAGGGCATCTAAACACATAAAAATACGATTTTCTTTGACTTTTACTTAAAGTATGCATTCTTAAATCACTTCAGTGTTTTTAGTGAATTTGCATCTTCACTTCTTCTGCATAGATGCTTAAGAACTGATGGAATTTTATGGTCATTTTCCTGACCCCAGCTTGGTAGGAAGGCCTACATCCTCCCATAGTGTCTTCAGAATGCCTCACCTCACCCTGCTGCTCATTCACTAATCTGACTGCTCCTGTTGATCTTGCAATTGTGTATTTCCTCTGCAGAGTTCAGCAGTAATAGTTTTTCCAATTGTTCCTATAAAATAAGCCATAAAATAGATTGTGTTTTTAATTGTTCAGCTTCATTCAGTAGACTAATCGTTGGTCTTCAGGCATGTTACATTAAATACAGCTAAAGGTTTCATTATTCAATTTAAACTAATCTAATTAGTTAGAGACAATCATTTAATTTGGTTATGATTCTAATCTCTCATCAGGAAACTTCTCCCTGACAAAAAAAAAAAACAAAAAAACCCTTGTTTGTCTTTGGAATAAAACTGCCATAGGAATGAACGTTGTGGGAATGGATCCTGCAGCTCCTGGTTGGTGGATGTGGCTGTCAGTGCTGCACCTGTGACAGACCTGGCTTTGGGGATCCATCCTACCTACCAACCATGAGACAGCAGCCATACGTACCAAGCAATACTTCCTCCCCACTACTGCATTAATTAGTTAATTTGAGAAATGTAAACAGATAGGCAGGGAAAAAACACCGGGACAAAGCAGTCAATAAGCACCTGGAATTGATATCAACTGTTGTTGCTGCGTTATGTGATTTTGATGCCTTATATCAACCGGTTTTTTGTAGGATACCTTTGGAATCCAAATACTTAAGGACAAACACTTTGTTTGGTAAATATGCTGGATGTTGTGTTGAGGGACATGGTTTAGTGGGAGCTATTGGGAATAGGTGAACGGTTGGACTGGATGATCTTTTAGGTCTTTTCCAACCTTGGTGATTCTATGATTCTATGATTCTATGATTCTCATTCTACTTGTAGATGTTACAAGGCAAAGAGGTATTTTAAATCTGATGATCCTATCAGCTGCTCTATCAGAATTCTGTTTCCAATTCAGAGCTGCAAGAACCAAGCAGTGCTGTACCTGCAGGATCACATCTTGGTCTGCGTCTTTGGTGATGCAAACTCACCACTGATCGGGCTGCAGGACTTTGTGATGCCCTTACGAGCGACAAATTTCCTTTACCATGAGCTGAAAGACATAATTCTCCTTGGGCCACTGGAGTACCTGCAAAGAGAATGGAAATTTATTCAGAATTTCCCAAAGCTGTGGTTATTCTCGGTGAGAATTTTTTGTTTCTCCCTCCCCCTCCCTTTTCTGTAGCTTTCCCATGCACTTCTGAAGGTGTTTTAAAAGCATTTGTCAACAGGAGGGCTGATCCAAAAGTAATGCCTTCTATGTTATCACGCTTGTCCATGATGCCAGAGGCAGATGGTGGTGGTTTCACACTGCGGTTACCCCTGAGAAGATAATTGTGATTGGAAATGGGGAATTAATTGTCCGATGAATTGCAAATTTAGAACCATGAATTTTCTTCTCTGACCAAAGCTGCTTGTATTTGAAGACCCTTCCAAAATGCCATTGTGCCAGCTGGGTTTGAAATAAATACATTTGTTCACCTTTCACTTTCAATGGTCCTTAATGTTCAGCTTTCTCAGATTTCTCCTTATCCCTATTTGGTTTGATCAGGGTAGTGCTCTCTCCTGTGCGGATCTGAAGGCGGTGAATGTCCAGGATTGCGCTGCTTGTGTCATTCTGTCTTCAAGCACTCCTATCTCAAACAATCCTTCCCTGGTTGACACGGAAAGCATCCTAGCCACTCTCAACGTCCGATCCATGGAGGTTAAGCTCAGTTCATCCTCAGTGGGTAAGCGTGCTTCCCTTGGCCTGTGAGCTGATGAGGGGAAAGGAGGGAGGGGTGAAAGCATCACTTGTCACTACTCTGAGCCACAGCCCATCTATCCTGACTAATGTCAGTGAATACAGCCAGAAATCCATTTTAGCTTGGCTGGCTGGACAGCCTAGTCCAATTTCTGCAGCTACACATTCGCAAAGGAGAGGTACAGCAGCACTGCTCCTGGAAATAGGCCAGTTCCTCCCAAAAGCTCTGAGTGAAACTTCAAGGTTTCCAGTGAAGAGACGATTGTGGGAGGCTAAATGGCAACGAGAGCTGGTAACTGCTGTATTACTTGGAAAAGCAGTTGTGAGTGGAGTCCCTATCCATCCTTCCAAAGGAGAAAAACAACACCTTTCCCTGGGGGCTTGAAAAGGTGGGCTCTGTTCTCAGCATGAAAAAACTGCGATGGAAGCAAAAATAGCCTCAGCTCAGCAGAATATTTATTGTGTCTCTTCCTTCCTTAATTTGGCAAAAGAGCTAAGATTTGTCCTCCTCCCGAGAACATGGAAGTATTAATTAACTGAAGACGGGCTGAGAAATGGATGGCTCTCTTAAGTGTTTCCCATATACTTTATTATCTTTCTAGGCTTTTAAAGCAATGGCTGTGCCAAAGAAAATATTACAGTGAGGCAGAGACAGGGTGTTTTAATAATAACTAGGCAAAATAACATCAACATACAGCGTGTACTGTCAGAATAGGAGAATAATGATTTAGAAGAGATATTTGAGTAAGGGGTAATTGTTAATTACTTTTAACTAATGTATTTATTGCTACATGTATATAAAGATGTATGGAACTCATTATTGATTGTGTACAGAGAGGAAGTAAATAATATGTTCTTAAATATATAATTTATATATCTCTGTAATGGCAGATAAATACAGTACCTACTGCATCTTTATACGTACATATGGAAAAGAGGGAGACTCGAAGCAGAAAGGCCCCTTCATCCTATCAGCCACAGTTCTACCACCCTCCAGCATTTTTATTTTTATTTTTTTGCCTAATGATTCAAAATCACAGTACATTGTGTGCAGAGCTCTGAACTACAATGCGTACATGGAAAATAGAGATGTGAGCATCTGTTCATCAAAGCCTTCCCAAGCTGCCTTGCAGAGTTCCTATTTTGTGCAAAGAGCACAGAAGACAACTGCAGATAGGAAAGAGCCGACAGATAGAGAACAGCAAGGAAATTTGCCAGCCTGGGTAACTGTCAAGTTAGCTTGGAAACAGTGAGAACAGCAAGTAGCAGTAACAGAGCCAGGCAGTGCCTGTGCTGATCTGAACTCGGTGTCACTTCACCTCCTGCAGTAGTTAAAGGCAGCAACCTGTAGCAGTGAAATCTGCATTTCAGAGCTCAGGTGCTTTGGTAAACGTCGCAGCAAACATGGTCTCACTTTGGACGCTGTAACAAATCACAAATCAATTGCATTTCCTGTGGTTTTAGACTTCAGGGTGAGCAACCAACCCAGGCCCATTCTGTGCATTACTTGTTCCATGGGGTGGAGAATTAGGCAGCTCTTAGGGAACCAGACCCATGCTGTGGTAAACATTACTTACGCTCACAAGAACGAGCGTTCACTGAGGTCGTGCTGATGCCAAGGACTTCTAGTCTTTCCCATGGAAAATTTTAGGTTTTCCAGTAATGCTGTAATTATCACCCTGTCATGTCACCACGCAAACAGGTTGGCAAACCTAGGTACCGAACTAAATAATCTGTGGCATAATCTAAACATGTAATGGTAATTAAATCTGACAACTTAATAAGCTACTGAAATTCAAACGTACAGAAGTAATCTGCAATTAAGTAATCTTTTGTAATAGCACCCTGCCAGTCTGTAGGATTTCAGGTGGAGCGCTGTGTACTGTTCCATAGGAAAAATATTGACATAAGGAAAAGGTATCCAGGCAGTGATCAGACATACTCAAATGAACCGGTGCAGTGCATGGAGAGGTGCAGTGCAGGCAATGATTCACTTCAGGCATTCAGTTGTGTGTATTCAGAGATGCCTTGTTGGGCTTGGGGTGGGCTTGTTCTGCTGCTTCGAGGTGTGGTGACTCCTGCCATCTCTTGCAAGATGTTTGTGGGTCCATCTCCTGACCTCAGGGATGGATGATTGGAACAACGGTTGATCTCCAATATTCGCTTGCTCCTCGGAGGGGATAAGGAGTCATTACAAACTGCCTGAATCTCAACGAGGTTCATCTCTTGCAAAATGGAGTTCAGATTTCATCCTTTTGGTTGTGATAAAACCACATGTGCTACATGTGGTGTTCCTGACCCTCAGTTACCCCAGTGCTGTGCTGGGCAGCAAAGGAAAAGCTCAGGTATAACAGAAAGGGAAACAAGATGGTATACAATCAAAAAAAAAGAGAAGATTTTGGGTTGGGGTTGCTTCTACAAGTCAGTTGTCCGGAAGACTTGGAGCAATAAGGATATATGCTTATAGGAACTTCTGGATTTTTCTTTTTCTTGACTGTCAGGTCTTCAGAACTCATGGCCTATGCCTTTGGCCTTCATCTGTCTCATCCAGTTACACACAGCATCCTTGAAGGGGAAGGATAAAACAAAACCCCCTCCCTCTATGCGTAACTTATTGGGTACTTGGGGGCAAACAGCACTGGAACCCATCACTGCTGCACCACAGAGGGTAATTATATTCCAGTAATGATGTCAATAAGCAGCTCCCAAGAGAGCTTTTATTTTTCTCGTCCTTTGAAGCCTTGAATGAATAAAGTAAGCCTTGGAAAAGCAAGCCAAGTCAAGAAACTTTCTAAATATAGGAAATGCTTTGGGTTTTTTGCATGACAATGACATTATTTTTAGTCATAGGCAAAAGATTTCCTACATTTGTCAGTCTGAACTATTGTGTCTTGGTTTCATTTTTATCCCCTCCCCCTTATTGCTTGCACTGACTTCCCTCTCTCCTCATGTTGTTATTGACTGTTTCTACAGATGCTGTTTTCAGAGCAAGAGCATTGGGGAATCAATCAGAGCCACGTTATAAAAGGATCCCCATCACTACAGAGCTGAGTAAGTTATTCTTTAGGAAAGAATTTCACAGCAGCAATATGCGTGCTGCATTATTTATTTAGCCCAGGCCTTTTTAGAATTCAGAGGCAGAAAGCGACACGCACTACATGTCCAAGGAACATTAAAAGGTTTGACTTAGATGTTAATTCACTGCCTTTGAAGGAGTCAGGATGGTTTATCGGGAGAATAAATAAAACAAAGTGTTACAAAGGTCTCAGTGTGAAGCAAAACACCGAAGCATCCATTTAGGATGAAGATAGTGTCCTTGTTCTGTTCTGCTAGACTGGATCTCAGGAGATCTGTGTTCTCGTCACGTGGCCCACATTCATCCCACCTTTGGGTACAGACTTCACTATGATAAATCAATCAGAAGCGTGCTTTCCTGCTTTCCCTTTATTTTCAGCAAAGAAAGAGACACCACCAAAAGCAGCTGTGCTCAGAGACTTGTCCTTTGGCCATGCTTCCCTCTCTGTGGAGATTTAAAGAAAGATCTCATGTCCAGTTTTCATCTCCCAACAAAATGAGGCAAACCAAGGCCTGATTCTCTACATTTCAACCCTCCCCTTTCTGAAACACTGCGGTGGTTTTCTCCTCTTCTCTGGATTCTAGTGGTGGCTGTTGCAGGCTTTCCTCCATTGGCCTCTCTAAACTGTGTTTATAACTGGAGCAGCCATGGAGCTCTTCCATCACTTCTCTTGGCTGGTTTTTTATCTTTGCTTTTGTCTCCTGATGGTTACAAACTAGATTTGTTAATTAGGAACACGAGCACTAATTAATTGATTAGTAATGCAGCAGTCAGTGTCACACCAGAGTGGTGATGCTGGGCTGGTGGTCCCCAATGACGTGGATGTTTTGCTCCATTCAGAATGCTGACACAAGAACATCACATCAGCACAGCATGCTGCTGGGTGTCATAGCTGGATTCTCAGCATTGCACTCAGGTTTGGCTTCTCTTTCTTCCTTCTTTGGAGCAATGCTTGTATGTGGGCAATACACGTCTGCAGGGTGGGGATGGGACAAATGCACTCCTGCCACCACAAAGCAGCAAACAACTGCTCAGCCCTTAGACTGAAACTCTCTAGCAGAAACCGATAAGATAAAGCTTTCTTCAGAGTCTTTCAGATCTGTTGGATTCCCTGGTGTGATATTTGGATGCTCTCTAGTGCTGCGGTTTCAGCTTTTATTTCCGTTGTGTCCAAAAGCCTCAGAAATGTTTTGAGCTGGCTCCTGAGGCCCAGGGAGAAAGTATTGTGCAGTCACACTAATGTCTGCAGACAGCCATCGCTCCAATGTGATTTCTCTCCAGGATGTGGTGTGTCATGGAGGGGAAAACATCTGTGATGTGTTGACATAACTTGGATTTTAGTCATGTCAGCAATTTGACACAATTATGAGTCGAGCCTGGTCCCTCAGCACATGGAGGGCTGCCCCACTTGTGGTCTTCAACAGCATGGCAACACGTTCAGAGTTACAAGGATGGGCTAAGAAGGAAAATAACCCCCAGATTCTTTACCATCCAGGTGACACAGCCCTGGAATAGGCTGCCCAGATTGGTGCTGGAGTCTCCTTCTCTGGAGATGCTCAAACCCACCTGGATGCTTTCCTCTGCAACCTGCTGTGAGGAATTCACTTTAGTGGGGTTGAACTGTGGTATCTGCAGAGGTCCCTTCCAACCCCTACAGTTCTGTGATGCTCCAATTTAAAACCTGGCAGCACAAAAGCAAGGCCAGTTAAATGGCAGCTGCACGTGGAGGTGTCTGCCGGTCCAGATCCCTCACACTGAGCACATTTCAACATGTTGGTCATCTTCTGAACTGGAGTGAATCCCTGGACTCCCAGGGCTACTGTAAGCAGGCACTTAACCTGAGCAGCACATCCTAAAAACCCACACCATAAAGGGCTGGAGATACACAGGATAAACAGCAGCCATCTGCAAGCAAACAGGGATCCTGTGAGTGTGTGAAGGAGAAGGGACAGTGTGGAAAATAGAGCTGGACCCCTATTGCAGGACTGGTGCTGCAGGCTGGCTTGGGGAGCTACACTGATTAATTCCAGAGCAGTGCCAGCTCCTAAAAGCCAGGGTGGGTGAAATATCTGTATTGAGAGCACACGGCTGAAGGATGGCACCGACACTGCAAGACAACAGGAGGCATTAATAGCATGGTGATTCTGGCTAGCTTTAGTCATCTTTAAAAATGATACACTCAAATGCATTCCGGCCCAAGGGGACCTCATAGAAATCAATCATTACTTGCATGGAGTTCCTTGCTCTCTCTATTTTTTAATGGGAAGACATGGGTTCTTGATCTCAATTCTTTTCAGCCCTCCTGTCTCTCTCTAACTGTGCTGCTGTCATTCATCAGAGCTCAATGGCTGTTCTGGAGTGCCAGGACAAACCCAGCACATCCAGGAGCACTTTTGCCAGGGCACACTTTAACAGTTCCCTGAGAACAGAAGGTGAGCTGAAAAGGAATCACTTTCTGATTGGGGGGGAATTCTGCAGGACTACCTCAGGCAGCAAGAACAGGGATCCTCACTTTGTCAGCCTTGTAATAGAAGGACAGCCGTGTAAGGAACTCTAACCCCAGTTTAAGCCAATGAAGTCATTTCATTCCTGTTAGGTCAGGAAAACGAGCGGAAGAAATCAGATTATTCCTTTTTTTTTTTTTTTTTTTCAAAACAGGTGAATTAATTTTGGCCTCCTATCTTTAAGCACTTGCTTGGGAGATCAATTTGAGGCTTCTGTGTCTTTTGTGTCCCATTGCGCCATCAGTCAGCAGCACTATTTTGTTCCTCCTTCCTAATGCAGCACGCTGTTCCTAGTGCTGGCCTCAGAATGGCAAGCTCCCTGTATTAGCTTTCTTTTCTGATCCTAGATGGCTTCTTTTCGTTGCTGAGACGTCTCCTGTTTCTTCTTTGCTTATCCAACAGAGTTTTCACCAAATGCCCACTTCATTAATCAGTCTCCCAGCAGCAGTTCTGACATCCCAGAGGAAGATCTGCTTTCCCCCACCGCTGCCCCTGCAGGAGCTATTTTCTCAGATAGCTTCTTGAATTCTCTTTTGTCTATGGTAAGTAGATGTATCTCCTCCTGTCACGTTTAGTGGCATTGGAGTGTTAACAAAGTGATTATCAGCCAGGGTAAACCCACTTAATCTGCCCTTAACAATGGTCAAGGCCACACGTGTCAGAAAGGCACGGGACTCAGTGCCCTCAGAATTAAACATGTCTATTCCTGTTTAAGCAATTTGCTAATCATGGAATCCTGGAATGGTTTGAGTTGGGAGGGACATTTACAGACCAGCCAGCTCCAACCTCCTGCCAACAGACTGCTCTGTGGGCCTCTGGTTTCCTGGGGTAGCAAGTCCCATAGAATGAAAGGGCTCCAGGAGACACACCTGAGTGATGCTGTGAGCAGCAGCTGCTCTCCCTGGTTTTCATACACTCATGCTAGTATTTGAAGGAACATTCAGAGTGCTTTTAATAGCTTTTCATAACTTTCTCTCTCCTCTTGCCTGATTTATTTACATTTTGATTGATAACATGAAGTTACTAACAGTCCCCCAAAGGGAAGTGCAGCCACTGATGCTGGAATTGCATTCAGCACCAGCTGGCCTTGTGGTGGAGGCTCCGGCAGTGATGCTCATTGCTGAGAAGATTATGGGAATTCTGAATACCTGGGACACATAGAATGGAGTCCTACAGGTCTGGCACATGGGTGAACTAGGGAACAGGCAGCTTTCAGTACCACCACTTCATCACAGCACCATGGGCACGAACAGAAAATGCAGTTCTTCCCATCTGTCTGACTGTCACCCAGGCAGAAATTCACTCTTAAGTTTGGATGGAAAATCTTTTCCAACTCAACTGAACTTTTTACTTGGGACTTTTTAACCCAGTGGCTCTTTTCTGAAAAGTTCCACCTATTTGGACCATTGCTGACTCACAAGACCAGGTTTTAAAGGAAGCATTCATGTTGATTCTCCTTAAATACCTGGTAATGTCCTTTTAGAGGCATTTGCATTAAGTGAATCGGGTACATCTGATTCCATCCTGATGGTGTGATCACTATAAATTGCTGTCAAAGCTGAGTGCTATAGTTTGTGGTGACTCTTAGGTGTAGTTAAGCCAGGATTTTGGCAGCAAAACTGAAATTCAGCTCACAAGCTGGTGTTTCTGAATTGCCATCTCTTTTTTTCCCCAAAGCCCCTTTCTTTCTCTTCCCCATGCTGGAGTTGAGTTCCACATGCATCGCTCTCAGTTCTTGTCCAAGGGGATAGTGCTTGGGTGGCAGTTTTGCTGAAATTGAATAAATACAAAACAAAGCTATCAAAGGGATAAGCAGTCCAAAATAAGCATGTCAAGTCCAGTTATGGTTTTCTCAGAAGGTGTTAGGGAAAGTATTATATTGCTGCTACTCCCTGATATGTCAGTCATCCAGATAGTAATTAATGGCTGCTTGTGTCAAGTGAAAAAGTAACTTGAGACTTAGCATGACCTGTCTTAAAGGATAAAATTTCACTCCAGCATAGATTCCAAGTCTGTCCAAGAATGATCAGCACTTGGCTCTGCTTTAGAGCGCTGGAGCACCTTATGTTAGATTCAGTCAGTCTGTAAATCCATAGAATCATCATAGAATGGCCTGGGTTGGAAAGGACCACAATGATCATTTAGTTTCAACCCCTCTACCATGGGCAGGGCTGCCAACCAGCAGACCAGGCTTCCCAGAGCCACATCCAGCCTGGCCTTGAATGTCTGCAGGGATGGGGCATCTACAGCCTCCTTGGGCAACCTGTGCCAGTGCCTCACCACCCTCTGTGTGAAAAACTTCCTCCTGATATCTAACCTAAACCTCCCCTGTCTCAGCTTGAAACCATTCCCCCTTGTCCTATCACTATCAACCCTTGTAAACAGCCATTTCCCCTCCTGTCTATACTCTCCCTTCAAGTATTGGAAGGCCATGAGGTCTCGTGGAGCCTTCTCTTCTCCAAGCTAAACAAGCCCAGTTCCCTCAACCTTTCCTCATAGTAGAAAAAATCCAAGGAAGAAGGAGAGAAATATGCTGCTGTTGAGCAGTTGCTGTGGGTTCCTGAGCTGTACAGGACTGGTTCTAAAAGCTTGGTGGCAACACAAAGTGAGTGGGATTACACAGCTGCTTGGCGGTGGGAGATGGATTCTGGCACAGCCTTTGTGTGCAGGTTCATCCCTAGGAAGTGTCCTTATCTCAAGTTGTACCCAGACAACAGCTGGGAAAGAACTCCTCATGGGCACGCCATGGAAATGCTGCTGCTTTAAAGCCAGAGCCACTGTGAACACAGTGTGCTGCATCCCGGTGTGTATGTACACCTCTGTCGTGGCTCCCTGCCTTTCAAACCCCTGCCGTGTAACTCAGCCAAGAAAGTACAGAATGAGGGTGACATGCAAATCCTATTAATTCATCCACGTATGGAAATGCAATCCTTTTGATGTCAAAAAGTACAGCAATGATATGTTAAAGAGCTCAGCACGCTTCTGTTAAATATGTAAAGTGCAGATTCCCCTGAAGCTGTATCACTCCTGGATAACCCTGGACTATAGCTCCTTACTTTAAAAGGCTGGGAATTACTCTAACAGCATTATACCTTTTTGCCCGACAATATGGTCAGAAGTTCTTAAGAGGATTTGAGCTGAGCTTGGATTTAATAGCAGCGTTCCTTCTCTGCACCTTGTTTAGTTTCTTTGCTCAGGTGAGCACAGGCGACAGGTTCCACAAAGTGGCTCTATGTAGGAAATTAGATTTTTTTTTGAGAAAGGGTGGGAAATGGGTTATTTGATGCACTGCAGGCAGAGAGAACACATATAGATCAAATAATTAAAAAAAAAAAAGATGCTGGTTCGTGTTTTTGTCTTCCAATCTTTGCATCAGAAAACTTTAAACGTAATTAAGGACGAAGCCAAGTGTACAAAAACAACTCTCTGAAGTGTCTGATCACGTTCTCGGTGGTAAAATCTGTTTGCCTTTGAGCAGTCAAGGCATACCCTTTAGTCTTTACATTTTTCTTGTTTCTTCCTTTGCAGACCTACTACAACCATCACATCCTGGCTTTGCTGCAGGCTTTGGTGACAAGCAGGACGAGCCCAGCATTGGAGCAGCTGGGAGAAGAGGACAGCAGACTGAGCAGAAGTCTGGGCAATGTGGTCCAAAATCCCTACCAAGTCAGGTGCAAGCTGGCACTCCTGCCACTGTCTGAGAGGTGGTTGTCAGGGATCCTGGTGAGTCATGGCATGGATTTGGGCTGCAGGGATCAAGCTTTCATCCCCACTGCTTCCAGAACAGAAAGGCTGGTTGTCGTTACCTGAAGCTTTGTTTCATACAGCTGAAGATCGTTGTGTAGCTTAAGCCATATTTTAAGGAGACTGAAGACATCAGATGGCTTTATATTAGATTCTAACCTTTTGGGGGGATCAGTCATTTTGTTTTCTGTCTTTCTTACCAAACACAATGAGACTAAAAGTGAACAGGGAGGGCAGTTGGCTCAGTGTCAGCGCTGGGCTGAGTTGTCCAGCTTGGTCCCTTTGAGGCAAGAGTGTTTTTGCTTCTTTCATTGCAGGAGGATTCCTTTGGAGACATCTACTGCAAAGCTTTAGACACATTTGGAATACTCTGCTTTGGCCTCTACAGGCTGATGGAGGAGCCCAATCCATACAAGAACAGGCAAGTACACTTCATTTTAAGTTGTACTGTAAGTCAAAGGATGCCAGTCCTGACTTTGAAGTTAGGCATCTGTGGAAGGCAATCCAAATTCCTTATTTTTGTCTCGAGTTCAGACATCCTTGAAGGCAACTAAGGCCATCTGGGGCAAACTGGTGAGTAATCTGAACACGGTTCTCCAGTTATTTCTGGAGATCCAATGCTTATTGGTACTTTCATGAGGTTCTCTGAAGTTCATTTGAAGTGTGATTTATCTTTTCTTCATTAGAGAGCTGCTGGAGCATGAAGTTATAACACTGCTGAGGGCAGAGAGAACTGCCTCATCTGAGCCCATCTGCTCCAAATCTTTCCATTTCAAGGTTCCCATGATTGCTTGATCTCCAGATCTCAGACAGACACTCTGTTTTGATTTAGAGATTTTGAGCAACTAAAAAATCTATCACACATTTTGCCAGCTGTTTCAGAGACTCACGAGTTTCGTTTTTAATAAGCTGGCCACTCCTAGGTGCAAAGGGAGGTACAATAAAACTCTGCGTGTTGTCTCAGCGTTCCAAAGAACTCTGCAGATGCACTCATTATCCATACAAAGAGCCCTGCAGCATTCTTCCTGTCCCAGACTCAGTGCAAAGGCTGACCAAGCAGTCTGAATCTCACATACCAATGCTTTCCCAGGTTTGTGATTGCTCGGCCTGCCAGTGATTTGAAGATGCTACCCACAGATCTGCTTTTCTCCATCGTTCCATTCAACATTGCAACTGAAGACCTGTAAGAGGAATTGGAGAGTTGGTTACAAAGCAAGTAAAAGAGATAACACAGACACCTCCATGCCAGCACTGAGAGACTGCAAAGTGCCCTTCAAAATAAAGAGCTGTAGAAGCAATTGAGATCCCACAGTCAATTGTCAGTGCTCTTAGTGGGCAGCAGGTAGTTGAGATTTGGCCAATCACATAAGATTAGCATTGAAAACAGTGCCGTGAAGCTCTTCAGCAGTGCCTATCAGAAAGTAAAGCATCTGCAAAGGGCAAAAACTTGAGTTTCTGCTGGGTGTAGGACAGATCCATCTGTATTCGAACGCGATGCTCCACCAAGTTCAGAGACTCTGCTGAACAACTCAGTTCAAAGACTCCAGCACTCTGAAGTGCACTTTTCTTGCACGCAGAACTGAAGATGTTGGATTGATGGGCATTTAAAAACAAAACAAACAACCCCCAATAATCCCCCATTTACTTATGCCATAAATCAGATCCTGCCCTTGTGTTATATTCAGTGGAGGGAAGCAGGAGAATGGTGGTGTTTTTTTTTCTCTTTTCCACTCTCTCTTTCCCCTAACACTAATTAGGTTTGAAAGACTGCAGCTTGAGTCCAGATACCACATGCTGAGAAGAAAGGAACCCAAACAGCTGATGCAGAGTTCAGACTAAACTAACTGCAAGCTCCCCAGGGACATCACAAGGTAAACCTGATAGTCTCTGTCATTTACAATCATTATCAGGCAGCTGAGTCTCTGTAATTTTACTAGGGAGCCAATTAACAGATCCCTGAAGCTCAAGAGTATGGTCTTGGTCTTTTTTTTTTTATTATTTTCTGTTTTAAACAGGAAAAAGGGGAAAATAAGCCTTTGTTGCAAATAAATACTTCAGAAGTTTTCCCCACCCGTGGGAATGGTTGGGTCTGGATTTGGGCTTTTCCCCTTGAGGAATAAAATAAAGCTCTGCAGTTAAGTGTTAAACACCAATCTGCAAATGGGCTGTATGACCCTGGGTGAGTTATTTAACTCCCCGTATCCTATTGCTGCCCACTGAACGCAGGGAAAATAATGACATACTTGTTAATTTAGGTAATTAAGAGCTTCAAGGGAGGGGCTGCCTCTTGTGATTTGTTTAGCCGAGCGTAAACGGGTGCTGATTTAGGACAGGACATTTAGGAACTCCACGCAAACAGTGTGAGTAACAAACAAGGAAAAGGGCTTGGACCAAAGCTCCAGATGGAAATAAATCCTGGGGAAGTCTGGGGTTTGGATTCAGTCTGAGACTTAATGTGTTGGACTCATCTTTCCTGGAAGAAAGTAATCATGCAATCTATCTTGAACTGTAAGTAGGAATCAGTGAACCACGCTTAGAGCAAACAAAATACCATGGAAATGCTTTCCCATTGCCAGCCCTGTGCAGCCCTGAGGCTGAGCCAGGACAGCTGATTTCTTGGTAGGAGGTTTTTTTGGCCTAAAGTCGCCCGCTGTACATACAAACAGATAAGATTTTGTGCACTGGGATCTGCTCACCCTCTGGCAGATCAAGGTTTTGATAACAGCATCCTTGATCCATTCCCTCTCATGCAATATTTTAAGAGACAGAGACTGTTAAAAGGTGGAAAGAAGAGCCTGGGGAGGCTTTACAGCCCCTGGTCCTATTGTAAGCTTCAGGAAGAGCTGAGATCTGACTACAGAGGAAATCTCTTACTGACACTGCAAGCTTTCTGTGTTGTCATCACCTGAACCCTTCTTTATTTGCAGCTGTAATTCAGCCTGAGCACAGAGGTAACACCTTTTCTTATTGCTCTGTTGTCTTTAAATGTCTACACATGCATGCCTGGGCCTCTGTACTGGTTTTAAGCAGCTCTTGTGTAATGTAATGCATTTTAACAAAGAAAACTACCAGAAGAAGGAAAAAAACCAAAGAACTGGTTTAAACTCAGAACTTTCCCAAATGGGTGAGAAACTCAGACTTTGTAGCCAGCAAACTCTTCCATCTGAATTCATGTGCTTTCCCTAGAAATCATATGCAAATGTTGCAACAGAAATTCAGGACCTGCTGGGTCCAACTTTGAGGCACCAAACCTTGGTAATGCTGCTGTGTTACACAGAGCTACGGGTGGTGTAAAGCTGTCAGAGCAGGGGGAATGTGCCTATATGCAGTTACAGAGCTTTTCCTGTACATCAGATTTCTGGTGGTTTAACCCACGACTGCTGGAGCGTGTCGTGCCGGGCTAAGATGGAGCAGGGGAGATGACAAGGTGATGGAGGGACCTCTTTCACTTTGCTTATCCCACCGTTTTGTTTAGTTGCTACCTCTGAGCAAGCAGTTCTGCTTCTCGTGGAAGAAAGGGGAGAGAAATCCTAAGGAAGGTAAAAGCATTAATGGGTCAAGGCCTCTTTTGCATAATTCTATTATCACCAGAAGATTCTGCACTAATCATGTTAGGCATGTGCTCTGGAGCATCAAAGTGACTCGTCTTACCTTTTTGATGTTAGACAGGTTTAAGTGCTTTGTACAGATGAGGCACCTCAGACAGCTGATCAAGAAAGCCTGTGCTGTTCAAGCAAAGCAAAGGCCTGTTTTCTGCTCATGCTGCTTTCTTTTTTTAATGTCAACAATGCCACATTCTTCCAGCAAGGAATAATCTCTGTTGTCAGAAACTGTGAAAAGCAAAGGTGTAGGAGAGAATGTGTGTCGGGGTGCATGCAAACACGCTTTCTGAAGGTGCCACCTTTGATTCTTCAGCAGCAGAATCTTGCATATTTGTTGGGTCATACATTTATATAGCTGTAGTAGAGAGAAGTTCAGCTCCTGCAGTGAAAACCACGGCGTGATACACAAAGCTGCTGCAGGATCTCTGCACCAATGTTTGCTCATCTGCATCCTTCCTGAGCAGGAAAACCTCCCTGTGCATAGGGATTGATATTCGTAGGTTTTGGTTTTTAGCAATATTGACAGTTTCCAGTTGAGTTCTGAAAATCTGGGGTTAGAAGCAATTAAAAGTGGTCCCTGACCTCGTGAGCTCAGGTGATGCATATAAAGAGTTACCAGGGAAGCAGCTGAGAAACATACAGCAGATCTGTGGCATAAACAAAGACAGAACCCAGGTCTCCTCATTGTCAGGGCATGCACACATAAACTCAGAGCTTTGCACTTGCCCTTAAGGAGATGAATATGAATGTCCTTTCCTGCAGCCAGCTCCAATCCAGCATGGTGAGCAGTGAGGGCCGTGTTGGGCTCTGCAGGGCAGAGGTGATGACTGACACGAAGTCAATGAGCTCTGAGGAGAATCCAGAGTCTATAAATGTGGGATAGGGCAGGGTGGCCATTGATGAAAACAAGAGGTGGCTGCAGACAGAGGGTGTCATTACTCTCTAAGCAGTGATGGGGACTGCCCGTGGAGATGAACTGCTTCCCATCTGGGTGATGTTCTGTCTGCTGCCACAATGGGACATGGAGATGTCTTGGGAAGAAGGGCACAACAACAGGAACTCGGCTTTGAGAGCATATGAGCTGGTATCTTATCTGAGATACAATTTGACTCTACTGCAATAACTCCGAACTCCCAGTGGTTTAAATTAATGCCAGAGCAGAAGGTGGTCACTCTGAATCAGCAATTGGCAGTGGGTTCTTCAGCTGCTTCACACCAAAGGAAGGGCTCTGTGCTGCTTTCCCATCCATCTCCACCAAAGTACCATAAAACTGTGGTCTCATCCCCCATCTCCCCATCAGCCTCTTACAGGGATTGCAGCAGTTGAGCTGCTGATTGCTTCCGCACATGCAGCAGGAGGCCGTGCAGAGTGAATTAGGTGAGCTAACCATATTAAGCAATCTGGAAGTGCATCATTAATGCTTCTGACACTTTTCTGTGGTACACATGGGCCAACTAATAAGCATTAATGGCTGAAGTTATTCATTTTCCAAGAAACACGTGGCTGGAGCAATGGCAGCACCGAAGCAGCCTGCTGGTCTCACTGTCTCCACTTTCAGGTGCTTTTTCCAAGCTTTCCTATCCAGGTACACAAAGGGCATCTTTTATCTAAATAAATATAAATTTTTTCTCTACAGAATGTTTCTAAAGTTGAGGTTTGAGTTTTCCTCTTGTCTTTCTAGAATGAGCCCAGACCTTCTCAAAGGAAGCTTAAAAGGAGACAGGAGACCAAGCCCTGACTTGGTCTCATCCCTCTATAAGGTATCAATCTGAGCAGCAGGCATCTCTCCATTTCTCTCAGTTCTGTTCTGCTCTGCTGAACACTTCTGCTGAGCGCTCTCCTGCATGGCAGAAGTGGTCCCAGCCATTCTGGTGCTCTTTTAGGAGTGCTAAGGGCCCGTGCATGGCAGAGATGAGCATTTTGCCTCCACCAGTGCAGTTCATCCTCTGTTCTCACTTCTTCCTGCAACTCCAGAATGAAGCAGAAGTCCTGAATGCCAGACTGATGCATCAATCATAATTCCTGAGCTGCCAGCAGTCATGTAACTGCTTAAAGACCTCAACAGCCCTCTGGCACTTAAAGAAAAAAATCATCTAATTAATCACAGGTGAAACAGCTTGGACCTGCTCCAAGAGCCCCTGAATTTACTGCCAAGCTTTGATGCTAATTTTCCTTCTAAGTAACCCCCTAAAGAAATTTACGATTAGGTAATTAAAGTGATGAATAAAGAGATACTTAGAAGAAGGAGGGAAATGAAAAAGAAGAAGGGAAAAGTCAAAAGCCTTAAATCTCCTCCCCTCCTCAAAGAGCAGCGTTAGTCATTTTTGCACACACATTGTCTCTGGAAATTGGGTTGGATTCCCACAGGAGGATTGGGAAATATTCCTTAAAGTAATGTTTGCATAACTGAATAAAGCAGAAGGAACTCCAAAACAGATCGTGGTGACAATGTGGCTGAGGAGGAAAAGAATTTGTGGCTTCTGCCTGAGGATCTCACACCTCACAGCTCCAGTCTGGAACTGCCACTCAATTTTCCCACCCATCTACCTGAGATCTGATCATTGATAGGCAAATTCATCAGCAAATGCACTGGTACCCAATTAATAACCTGAGAGCATCAGAACAACTTCTGAAATCCAGCCATTATGGTTCTTTTCAACCCAGGCCGTTCTATTTTAAGGTCCTCTCGAGTTCTTCCATTTGTTTGGAGAAGGAACAGGAGCAGCCCTGCAGTTGTGCTTTACCTTCAGTCAAATGGACTGTGCTCAAAACTTCTTCCCAGCACTGCTCAGCTCAATCTTCACTTATCCAGAACCTCCCACTGATCCCATCACATCACCCATCCCCTGCCTGGCACCAAGGGAAGAACTCCTCAGTGATGTTCGAGGGGAGCAGTGAGGATAAAAAATGAGAAGATGGCAGATTAGATCTCGAGTGACAGAAATGAGAAATAAAAGCCATTAGAGCCCATTTGCAACGTGGCCTCATCGAGTCAAGTTTCAAGGTGTTTTTCCAGATAATGAATAGCCTGACAGCAGTTTTTGTACAGGCATCTGATACATGAAATAACACTCGTGTATACAGAGGGGAAAGTGGAGTCCTCTCATTTATTTACTTGAAGAGGTTTGAAATGCAGCAAGCCAGCCAGCTGGGTTACAGACAAAATAAACATTCTCTGTTATAACTGTGGCATCCTCAGACACATGTCTCTATAATAATGCAGCACTATGAAAGGAGCTCTCATAAGACTCTGTTTGCTGTAGGCACAGTCTGAGCTGTGTTTGGAGGGGCCCTGCCCAAGCCTTAGTGTTCTTTGGTGTGGAGGCACTTCAGTCCTGAGGAGATCTGTCTCGTCTCAGTGCTGCTCATCTGAACTCTCTCAGTGTGATATCCGGGTGAAAGGGAGGCCACAAAGAGAGGGAGAGAATGAGATTTGGGTGTGTGGGAAAGAAAAGATGAAGAATTCCCAAAGTTCTCCATCAGAGCCACACGCCTGTTAGGAGGAAGTGCCAGGTGGATGGCTTTGAACTTCACAGGGCTTTGTAGCACTGAGTTGTCAAATATGAGTAATTGCAGCTTTCTTCACTAGCAATGGGTGCCACAGACACTGACTGACAGAGCCCACAGTGCCCATGGGCCAAACAGACGTTGGGCTGAAAGAGAAAAGCACTTCAAACGTCATTAGATGCTGATGTCTGCTTGTCTGTGTCTGTTGCTTTCTATTGAGCTTCCAGTTTTTACTTCCTCATCTCACATTGCAAAGTAGTTCTGCTCATGAGAATCGCTGGGCAGAAATAACAGTCTTGATCTATGTTGCATAATAAGTTGTAGAGGTAATCAAGCCAATTTTCTTTCTGAAGCCAGAAAAGTAGAGGCCAACTTTGCACATTTCTGCTCCTTTCCAAACTGTCTGTAGCGTGCAGCCTTGGCAAAGTTGGCAAAAAAGAACTTTGCAGGTTGGAGTAATTGCATTATTGGATCTCCTGCAACTAGGTGACAGCCACCACCTGCATGGGTAGGTCTGGAGAGTGACACAGATAGATATCTTAGCTGAGATACCGAGATGAAATTAAAACAGAGGTAGCAAAGCCTCCCTCCTGCTAGCCTTCCTTTGCTTTCATGGTCTCACAATTCATAATGTAACCATATTGCAGTTTGTATGCTGGCAGCTTCTGGGTGCTCTTTGAGCTTCTGACTGCAGAAGACAGAAATGAACTTCAGACACTGGTTGGCTTTCTAGCAAAGCGGTATCCCTGCCAGGAGACAGATGAGACAGCCTGAAAATCCACTCCTGTATTAGGGTCGATTACCTCCAGTGGTTCCACATCACCTACCGTGCAATTGTGCGTGTGTAGTTCCTGCTTTGGTTTTGGTAAACCTTGTGGGTGCACAAGTGTTTCCAAAAGACAAGTCGTGTGTCATTGTTGAGGAAAGCAATGCTTTGGCAGAGAGCAAGGCTGAGGACAGCAGTTGCCTGCTAGCTCTTCCTTTCACACCATTACAAGTGCTGCATAACTCCTAGGAAGTGCTGAGACGCGTTCGTAACTCCTCGCTCAGCACTTCTTGACTTCTCAGACTTCACACGTAGACTGTGAGCTGCCTGGGGAGCCAACAGGTTCTATAGCGTCGTACCTTCTTGATCCAAACACCGAAAAGAAGCAAAGAATGAACATCACCTCCAATGGGCAGATCTGCTGCTTTTAAAGTATTTTGCTGTCCTTCAGGAAGAAAAGTGCCCACGCAACAGTGAGGCATGATTATAGTTCCTTTATTGCTTTGTACGTGCATAATTTACTGACTGCTATGAAAACCCCTGGTGGAATGCCTCTTTGATGTCGTCTGCCTTGCTTAAGTAGTGGTTGCTGTTTGCTTCTTTCCTACCCAACTGGTTGCAATGCTGCCCATGGCAATTTCGGTGGCTGAATTCCTTCCTCCAGTAAAATCTTAACTAGTTGAACTGAACCTTGAAACAGTTCCACATCTCCCTCAGTAATTATCTAGAGGGAAATCCAGCTTAATATAAACAGAGAATAGCAGAATGGTGCTATATACACGGTTCAATTTCCCTTCAGGTAAACCACTAATGGCACATATAACTCTCATAATTAAAAGCTGCATCTGATAGAACAAAGTCGCCTGTGCAAGCAAAGGAGGAGGGAGATGAAAGCACCACTGGTGCAGAGCAGCAGTCCGACGATGGGCCCATGCATGTCTCTTTTCCCTGCTCTGAGAAGCAGCCAGAGCCTGAAACCTCTTCTGACAAGCAGCTCCTCTGATGACAGATGCTGCCTGCAGCCTCCCCAGGCTGCAAACAGACGCATTGTTCTTGCTGTCAGCTCCCCATTGAAAGGTGATTCCAGCAAGCAACAATTGGCATGATTTGTTAGCATTAGTCAGCAAGTGCATGGATCAGATTTGCTCCCAAGGAAAAGGAAAAGCAGGTCTGAGACTGAGAAATCAGAGCTCGTAATCAACAGCTTGTCAGGGAGCAGGTCTTGCTCTTTGGGGTGTGAATAGGGATGTTTAGCTAGCCTCACTTCAACTCCTTCAGACTTCAGAAGAAGGCCCATTTCTGTTGGAGCGATATGGATGAATTGACCACGTCCTTCTTTGGGATCCTCACCTCATGAGGTGAATTTACATGGTAAAAAAATATCCCCAAAATATTTCCTGTGAAATATCTCTGCATTGATACCTTGAAGGAAAGAAATGTCAGCTCTATACTTCTGTGAGGGCACCAGCTCTGTAAGAAACTTGTGGGGAAGCACTGAAGACCATTTTGCTCTTTATAGCCATAGTGTGTCCTCAATACCATGTGCATTTCTGGCCCTATTTCTGGGCTCCCTGCTCTGTTAGGTGTACCGTAAAGTAGCTCTGAGTGTTACTTTGTTATCTACTCCGTTACAGCTGGAACACAAGGATGGACACTGCTTCCTGAACAGCAGTCAGCAGTGGGAATAAGTGCTGCTCTCATTTTCTAACCAAGTTGTGCTACAACTCTGGGTACAACCAGCTGAGGTCGGTCTGATACAGCAGTGTTCAGCTTACTTGTTTGATTGGAACCATTTGGGTATAGAATCATTGAATCATAGAATGGATTGGGTTGGAAGGGACCTTTAAGATCATCTATTTCCAAACCCCCTGCTATAGGTAGGGATACCTCCCTCTAGACCAAACTGGGTATCTTCTGGTTCTTCCCTCCCCAAACTGCAGCTGCAGTCCCTACAAAAAGACATCTTCTCCCCATGCTGGGCCCTGGGTAGGCAGAAACCTCACAACGAGGTGCTAATTCTACATTCAAGCATGTCTGTACTTTGCTTTTTCCAGAACATCTGAATTGCTCGCAGTGCAAAAGTGTGGAGCAGAGATGAGCCAGAGATGAAGCAAATGATTAACACCAAGCACGCAGCCTGGAGCTGCAATTACACCTGATTCTTCTTTTATTTTTTTTAAGTACATCTTGGCACATTTTCCCCACCCTTCCCTCTCCCCCAGCACAGCTAGAGGTAGTCCATTAGCGTGAATGATGCGTGTCACTGCATGCTGATCTAGGACAGAGCTCTGGTTGCTTTTCAGAGCCGGTGCCTGGGAGCACAATTATACACCAACCGAGATCCTCGGCGGTGATTTAAAACAGAACTTGATTTTAAAGGTGCATCTTAAAAGCACCTGGTTTTCTAAAAATGTAAAAGCGACTCAGTTCTCACTATCTGCAGATAAGAAGCTCTCAGATTAGGTGCCTAAAAATAGAGGCATCCTATAGTATTAGTCACTGCTGGAAATGCTGTTCACGCAGCTCCGCTTCCTTCCAACCTGCAGTCTGTGCTCACTGCTCACTGCACGATGCCCAAGATGGGAAATCCGGGCCTCCAAGATCCCAGCAGGTTGAGTTCACACGACTCCTTCCATGTGAACTTTGCTCACATGCTGTACCACGGAGCTGTGCTCCCCAGCCCTGCTCTCTGAGCGCAGCTGCTCATCCCATGCTGCTTTTGGTCTGCATGGCACACAGACCCGGGCTCTGTCCCACTCTTGGCAGGAGGCTGCATTCCCAATTGTGCCTCCGTCCACCCCTCAGCAGTCCCAGTTAAGTCCTCATCTCCTCGAATCGCCCCTCATTGCCATCTCTGGTCCTGATCATTTCCCTCACCCATCTCTACTTTCCGTTTATAGTTGGCTCAGCAGATGTCAGCACCTTCTGATACATGACAAAGCTGCAAATATCAAGCCTCTTTTTTTGCCTGGCATTTATTCCCACCACTAAACTCGACTCTCTATAACTTGCAATGCCCACTGGCTGTTACAGGGGAGAGGATTTTATTCACCTGTGATAAAAACCTCAGAAATACCGAGCTGGGGAAAGGTACAGCTGCTCAGAACCTTTCAGCTTTTGCACTTTCTCCTTTCTATTAACGAGCTATTCAACAAGTTAAGCCTGAGCAACTGCTCCTGACCCCGTGGCCAAAGTGTCATCTGTGACCGTGCTCTGTCATTTGCAAAATGGAATGGCTCTGACTGCTTGAGCACACCGCTCTGCGGTGACATTTCCAGGACATCCGCACTCCAAAGGCACGCAGTAGCCTTGGATTAGAGTTTAAAATAGAAACATGTTTGCCTTTGTGTACGGCATGGGATTGCTAGGGAGAAATAGCAGTGAGTGCACGCAGCTGGATTGCACGACCTGCAGGAGCTGCTGGGACTCGGTCTGCTTGTCACGTTACAGCCATTCTCCGGGCGATTTATTCAGCTGAGTCAGGAAAAGCCGCTGCCTGCTGCTTCTAAGAAACTCTCTGCACCTCAGGAGAGACAGCGCTAATTAACACAGGTCTAAATTAGAGCAGAACTAAGGCTAGTGCTTGGAAAACGTGAGCATAAAACCAGGAGGGCTGTGTGCAACCTGCTGAGCTGCCTACAGGTGCCTGAGCTTCAGGCTGTGCTTGGAGCTGGTGGCAGTGCTGCTCCATGTCGTGCAGGCTCAGTGGGAGCTGCAAAGGCCCTTGCTGCCCTTCTCTGCAATGCTAAGTGAAACTGGTCTCAGTCGGTCTCGGTCTCAGAACGGTAAGCCTGTTAACTTTGGTTTCCTAACAAACAACAGCTGAGATTCTTTTGTTTGTTTGTTTTAGGTATAGTAGTTTCCAAACACTGGCAGCAAGCTGCTGTTCGTCTGCTTGCTGGTAAGTGGTAGCTGCTGACTTCCTCCTAACCCTACTGAACGCTCACCCGAGCTGGGTGGTGAGCAGAGCTCATCCCCCCCGAAACCTCATGAGGGCAGTCACAAGGGATGAGAGCACCATAGGCTCTTCCATGCGCTCCCATCCCCTCTCTGCCCTCCCCTCACCCTCTCCTCCTGCACATCACTGTCCCCTGCGCAGCCCTGTGCCCTCTCCTGCTGTGCAGTGGCAGCTTTCAGCTGTGTTGTAGGGAGCATCCAACTGATTTATTGCTCTCAGCATCTCTTAGTTTGTAATAAAGTTTTCAGCAGCTCTGCTGAGGTTGCTCCCCACCCCCACGCACGCACACATCCCTGCGCTCGCTTTGTTCTTCTCACACATAATGTCAACTCATAAACCTTTCATCAAGTCAACCAGGTGGAAAAAACCCATTACTGAAAGAAGTGTTCATTCAGGTTTGGGGGGGTGGGGGGGTGGAAATGGAGGAGAAAGTTCCCCAATGGAAAAAAAAAAAAAAAAGAAAAAAAATAAAGGAAGAAAAGCTGTGTGTGCTCTGAGCTGAGCGCTGGCTCTGTGGCACACCCAGGTGCCAGGCCCCAGCAGATCTGTCATCCCAGTGACAGGAGGTGGAAGAGCTGCACACACATCCAAGGAGGCAGTGGCTTGAGCCTGATCCCCACTGATGAAAGGAAACATCAGCACTGCTGCTCTCTGCCAGCACCAATGAAACCACACGGGTTGTTGAGCAGCAGGAGGACCCCAGCAGATGGGTTGAAGCCATGTTGGCTGAGGATTGAGTGCTGATTGGTGCTGCTCATGCTGCCCAGCACGGGGCTGGCATAGTCAGTGGGAACGAGCTGTGCAGAGGGAGCCAGCAGTGTGCCCTGGTGGCCAAGGAGATGCTCTGATTGACCAATGGTTGGCCAACAGTTGACCATGAGCCAGCAGTGCACCCTCGTGGCCAAGGAGGCCAATGGGACCCCAGGGTGCATTGAACAGGGTGCCAGCAGGGCAGGGAGGTGCTGCTCCCCTTTGCTCTGCCCCAGGAAGGTCACTATGCCCAGTTCCAGGCAGACTGAACTGCTAGAGAGAGGCCAGCACAGGTCTGCAAAGAAAGTGGGAGCCTGGAACACCTCCTGATGGGGATGGGCTGGGAGCCCCAGGGCTGTTCACCTGGAAAACAGAGAGGGGATCTGAGCAATGCTTATCAATATCTGAAGGCTAGGAGACAAATGGATGGGCCAGGCTCTGTCCAGTGGTGACCAGCACCAGGACAAGGGCTACCAGGCACAGGCTGGAGCCCAGGGGATTCCATCTGTACATTAGGGGAAAATTCTTTACCTTGAGGGTGCCAGAGTGCTGGGACAATCTGCACAGAGAGTTGGTGCAGTCTGGTTCTCTGGAGAGATTCAAGATCCACCTGAATGCTTTCCTGCATTAGAGGGGTTCAGTGGAGAGCTCCAGAGGCTTCTTCCCTCCCCTATGGATCTGTGTGGTGCTGAGGAGGTGTGTGAAGGGCAGGGATGGAGCTTCTGATGCTTCGATCTGGGGAAAAGGAAAAAAAAAAAGGAAAAAAGGAAAAAAAAAACAGCAGTAAAATTTGACAAATTTTGAATGGAATTTCCATAAAAAAGGGTGGATGGGTGGAGTTTACACCAGCATCTTTGTGGTTTTGGGAACACGCTTTGGGGTTTGATGGATTGCTTTTTGCGCAGGGACATGGAGAATGTACTGCACAAAATTTAATTGAAATAGTTTTTTCCAGAGCTGCTGGAATGGAATGGATGACAGAGCTGCTGCTCTGGAGAAGGGAAACGAAGGCTCTGAGATGGAGAAAGGATGGAAGACAACAAAGGAGCACAGGCAGTGACATCTGTCACTGGTATTTGATAAGTTAAAAATTCAGCATAATCTCCTGCCACCCTGTCCGCCGTGCTGAGTTCCAACAGTAACAGAATTGTCATGATTTCTACATGAATTAATTCAAATCTCTTTTTGCATGATATGGTGTAAGAAAGGGGCCATCTGGTTTATGTTCTAGGTGTCAGAACCACTCATACCAGCACACTCTCTTAGTGCAAGATGTATGTTGACTGCACATATTAATGTCTCCTTACCCTCTGCCTCCCTGAGACCTGATGCTGTTGTCCCATTATGGTGCTGCCATTTATACTGTCAATAGCAATAATAGGAATAATGCAATACTGGCATGCACACGGAACCTCCAATTACAGATGTGGCTGAGCTACATTTGTATTGCTTTCTTCACACGTGGGAAGTTTAGGGATGTTAAGTGGGAACACGCTGTGATAAGGATAGGAGTGGACCAGTGCACCATAGAAGGTTGTCCAGAGGGAAAGAATGGGATCAAGAAAATGGGTCTGAGTTTCTGGGCTGTTAGTGGTGCTTTGGGTGTCAGTTTTTATAATGACTTTCTGTTGCTGTGTGCTTGAATGTGCCAAATCTGAACAGGATCAGCTCACTGGTAGCAGCCAATGAGCCACTGCCCCTATCCCTGCACTGCAGAATGGGGCTCAGAGCAGTGGGTGAAGGAGTCCTGCTGCAGAAAAACTCATCTACTGCAGATTAGCTCTATTTATACTGCGAAGGCTCTGGCTTAAGTGAGGAGCTTTTTTCCTTAGAAATATTGTCTTAGCATGAATTTATCTCAAAATGAACTTTATGGTAAATATAATTTAAGCATAAGCTTAAATTCAAGGTCTTATTTAAGTGCTTTTCTACTTTACTTGCCAGTGAAGGATCCGGCCTGGGCTTTGAACCTCTTCAGGGAGAAGAAACAGATTAATGAGATTAGAACGTTTTAAATCACTTCTGTGCTTTTCTGGGCCGCATGATCTTTATAATGCCACATCTCTATGGACTCCACGAAGTGCATTGGCTGGGTGCTGGTAGGCAGGGATGAAGGAAATGAGGCTTGCTTGTGCATCCATTCAGATCTGGGGAACGTATTCAATGGCCTGTGGGTATGTTGAGTTTCATACGTCAGTGTGTGTTTAATCTCTCTGCCTGCTTTTTGAAAACCACCATTTTAGAACTAAACTCTCAACCTTGTGGGCCTGATTTCCTCAGTGAGTTTTGGACAACCAGGCCAGTAACACGAGGAATGGGGTCATGGCCGATGGTGAGATGGGCACAAAATGTTCAGAGCACACAGGGCTCTGGGCTGGCACCTGTGGGACCTCCTGCCTACACCAGCATATGTGGGCATGCACACACAGCCCTGCAGTCCCGCAGGCAAAAGGCAAATCCGTGCCTCTTTGAGTTTTGCTGTTGTTTTCTTCTGAGTTCCAAACGAAGCCATCCCTGCAGCAGTGCAGGAGTTGGAGCCACGAGCTCAGGTTTCCCCCAGTGTCACTGGGTGGTTTCCATTTAGCAGTGATGCAATGTAAAGTGACCCCGGTGAGAGCAGTGGGTGTAATGCAGGTTGTTGGCCCGCGGGGTGCAGGGCTTTGTCAAAGGGAAATGGAGCAATTGCAACAGACTGGAGTTTCCTGCAGCTAAAGTTTCCCAGCAGACCAAGTTAATCTGTTCCTCAAAGGCTTTGTGTGAAGGAGAGAAGCGAGAAGCACAAATCCTACGAAATATCGAAAGCCTCAGGATTTTGTCTGCCCTGAGATTTTCAGCAAGGCAGGTTTCCCCAAGGGTTTAATTGCATGTTCATCTCTCGCAGCCTGTGCTGGCTCAGGCTTTGAAAAGCTGCGTGAGAAGGAGCAGGGGAGAAGTCCATAGTGGTGTAAATGCTGCTGCTGGTCGCTCCTGGTCAATGTCAGACCATCCCTGTGAACCCATCTGCACAGTGGAGAGCTCAGAGTGTGGGGATGGGGATGGGGATGGGGATGGGGATGGGATGGGGATGGGGATGGGGATGGGGTGGGGTGGGGATGGGGATGGGGATGGGGATGGGATGGGGATGGGGATGGGGATGGGGTGGGGTGGAGTGGGGTGGGGATGGGGATGGGGATGGGATGGGGATGGGGATGGGGATGGGGTGGGGTGGGGATGGGGATGGGGATGGGGATGGGGATGGGGTGGGGTGGAGTGGGGTGGGGATGGGGATGGGGATGGGATGGGAATGGGGATGGGGTGGGGTGGAGTGGGGTGGGGATGGGGATGGGGATGGGATGGGGATGGGGATGGGGATGGGGATGGGGATGGGGATGGGGATGGGATGGGGATGGGGATGGGGATGGGGATGGGGATGGGGATGGGGATGGGGATGGGGATGGGGAGTCAGGCGGGAGGCACAGGGTGTGTATGGCTGTTTCCTACGTAGAAATAGAGAGTATAATTAAAAATAAATCACCGTAGCTTTTAGTTTGATGAAATTACCAATTATATTAACAGCAGCTTGAGCTGACTCTAAATCACTTCCTGCAGAACGTCGCTTTGGGATTTAAAATGTTTGATCTGTTAAAGAATGTGTTGAGCTGCGTTTGGGAAAGAAAGGAGCAAAACATGGATCCCACAGGTGTGAATGCAGGATGTTCTTAGATCCACAGTGCCTGAAGTCAGTGAGAACTGAAATATGCCATTCTAAAATATGGCATATCGACCCAAAGCTGCTCCCAAGCACTCCATCAGCCCCATTCGGGTGTGGGTCAAAGCTATGGCTTCTTCTTTTATAGCATTTTCTGATGCTGTGTTCTATATTGCAGTTGTGGTAGCTTCAGAAATCACAATGTGAACTCGTGAATCTTGGAAGTCTGGGGTTTACACTGCTGCAGAAGGGCTATTTGTTGAATACAAGGCCTGATCTGGAAATGCATTTAAGACATGCATGACTTTGAGCATATAAATAGTTGCACAGAAGTCAATGGGACATAAATTTATGAATTTGCCTAAGTGCTTTGCTGGATCTCTGCCTGAGGAACCACTTACCACGAGTTTGAATAACAGAATGATGGCCTCATTAATGAGCAAAGCTCTGGACCAAGAGCATCAGTGAGATGTGAAGTCCAACTCCATGCCATATCTGTGCTACTCGCCTTGACTTCATCTACGTAAACTCATTCTGCTGCGCTGACATTTACATCCTTTGCCCTTTCCAAATTGTATTTATAAAATCCAAATTGATTTATAAGTTCCATTTCACACTCTTGAGGGCAGTGGGATTGTGCAAGATGTAGAGCAGCAGTCACAGCGATCTGGGATGGGTGCAAATCAGAGCAGGCAGTGCAGCACCACAGGGACATGGCTCATTCTGTGCAGGAGATCTGTGTCTGCTGTGCCATCTGAGTGCTGTTCTCTGCACAGCGCCTCTAGGAGAAATCACAGCACCTGCTTGAAGCAGCTCTGTGAGCTGTTACGTTTATCAGCTCAGACAGGGCAGGTAGCGAGAAGAACCTGGGTCAGGTCTTTGCTGAGCAGAGCAAAGAGCAGAGCTTTGCTGTGCAAAACACTACCAAAAATAGGGTCTGCCTTCAGAGCATTGCAATGTAGATAAAAACAGCAGCGTGGTGGTGGGACAGGGCTGGAAGGCCTTTTGCTACATTGGGGTTTCTTCTAAAACACGAGGTAGCAGCACGGCCTGGAAGACCGTGGAATAAACGATGAGGCAGAAGTCATTTGCTGAGCTGTTTCAGCAAGTAAATCCATCTCAGGATTGGAACGGCACTGCAACAAGTTAAAATACTTGATGGTATGGTGCTGTGGCACGGTTGGTGGGCACGGTGAGGATAGGCTGATGGTTGGACTTGCTGATCTCAGAGGCCTTTTCCAACCTTAATTCCATGGTTGTTTGGCTGATCTGTTCCTGTGCGCAAATCTTTATTCCAATCAAATAAGGAACGCTACCAAGAGCGAAAGAAACTTTTGCAAGCCATCTCCAAGCTTCAACTGGTAAAAGGCTTAGTTGAGCTTTGGGCAGTGAGAGCAGCTGCAGAGCACAGAGGGTGTGCAGGGATGGGGGCTCAACCTATGGCGTGGCACAGCCCAGCTGCAGCAGCAGCAATGCACAGACATGCACAGAGACACAGCACAGACTGACCCTGCACCTCCACCTCCTAAGAACATCCAATAAGCAAACATTTGGGAGGTTTAATTTATGGAGATCAGTGTGTCAGGCATATTTTGAGGAAACTTTGGGACTGTTTTCCAGAAGTGAGCCCCAGAATTCCTCCAGGATCTCCAGGCGCTTTGTTGTTTAAAGGACCTCCAGTCCTTCCCATTCTCACAGCATCCTCTGCTGTGGTTCACACACAACTGTGTTAACACGAGTCTGGAATATCTCAACACATAATTATTTATCCTTCAAAAAAAAAAAAAAAAAAGCCAACAAAGAAAACCATGCCTGAATCTGACTAATATCCCTTCCCAGCCTGCCAAGTGGGGCCTTGTGTTTTCAGTATTGAAAACCAAGCCTGACTTGCTGCATATTTTGTGTTACTATGGTTTATGTCCAAATGCAAGGATTTAATTTTGTCCGTCATCAAGCCGTGGTTTCCATATGACACCAATACATTCCTTCTTCCTCCTGCTGTTCTGACAGACGACAGAATAGAATTAAGCACTGCCACTACTGTGCTTAAAACACAGGAGTTTGTGCTCCTTTGGCTTTGGAGATCAAGGGGCAGATCTTTGGTGGGTAGAAACTGTCTTGACCAGAGATAGGAACATTTACACCACTTACCCCAACTGAGGTGCAATCTTAGATGTATTTATTTATTTTGCAGTGCCATTTGAAGATACAGTAAGACTGAAAGTAAGATTGACTCTTGTCGTCTTCTCTGCAGAGCCCTTATGAAAGATGACTGTTGTGTTTCCATCTGGAGCAGCTGAGCAGCCTGACGTATGCCTCTGGAAGTCAGTAGAGAGAAAGCCCTGTGCACATTCACCCCTAACTGCATCCTGCCCTCCCAGTTTCAATGGAGCAGTACCAACCCTGCAAAAAGCCAACCCACAGACTCCAAACTGAGGCTGAGAGGAGGAAGATGAGCGGTTCCCTCAGAGCAGCTGATGCTGCAGGGGAGCTGCAGGAGTGATGCACGAATCTCACATTGAAATTTAAGTTCTGGATCTCAAAAATAATAGGGTTCTTCCACTCTGCAAGGACGGCTCAGTGCCTGGGGTTGCTGTGATGTCATTCCTTTTGGGAACCTTTTTGGGTGAAGTCAGTGCAGGTGACCTCCACTTCCATCAGAATACCACTGCTGTGATCCTGGGCTGCTGGATTCTCAATTGCTCGTAGCAGTTTCCCTGTCTGTCCATCCACAGTGCTCCGTCAGTGTGCTGAGTTACATCTGAGTGTTGTAATGCAGCTGAGCCGAATAATCCCTGCGGATAGGAAGAGGAGATGGATGCATTCTCCTCAGGAAGAAGAGTCCAAGAGGATGATAGCAACGATCCAGCTGGACCTGCAAGTCAACACCATTCCCGGATTTAGCCGAGAACTTTGGCAGTTTTTGAGTTGCTTGGGATTTTGCCCTGGATCCTCAGTGTCAGGAATGGCTGCTGCCCAGATTTGCAAGGTGTGGTACAGCCACTGCTGCTGATGCCAATAGTCAAGGAGAGGGGAATGAAACCTGCTGAGACTTGGGAATGAAACAAATCAGCATTAATTAAAAGCAAATGCTATCTGTTGACTAAGAGGTTCCAAAGCAGATGTTTGTCAAAATCGCCAGGAGATGGGTCATCTGAAAGCAGAGGTAATAAATAATGAGAACGATGTTTCTAGTCATTTCATGTTTTCTCAGGTCAAAACCAGGTGTCAGTCAGGGCTGGAAGTATCACAGAGTGAAACACATTGTGTTGTTCCACTGCAGGGAGCACAGCCATCTCTGTGTTTGTGACCCATGTGCTCAAAGCACTGTGCACCTATGGACCCGTGGCAGCATTACATGCACAGCTGGCAGCGTGCTGGGCAGGCCCTCACATCACTCCTACTCCATCAAATGGCTCTCTGCAAGTTTATGCTCAGGTGGATGCATGTTGGAATGGCATTGGCACTTCTGTGGCTCTCCATCCCTTTCTGGCAGCAGCACGGAGGAATTCGGGCAGCTCGCTCTGTTCTGTCCTGGGATACATCAAAAGATGAAGAAACGTCCAGCTGTGATGCAAACCAGCTTTTCCAGGTAAGATTTCTGCTTCTAATTCAGCACTGTCAGCTAAACTTGGGATGCCTGATTCCTGTAATGTGCTTTTACAACTTAACTGTGGTCTTCAGACCAGGCAGCTCTGCACTGTGCAGCCTGCAGGTGAAGCAGCAGGTCCTGGGAGGCTCTTCCTACAGTCAGGGCTGCAGAAATATAAATATGTGTAGGGCCAAATTCACTGCTGACACAAGGACACATAATGCACAGTTTTCAGAAAGATATACCTGCTTGCTCTTGAAAAGAGCATGGCCTGCTTGTTTCCTCATGTACCACCATATATAATATCCTCATAGAAACATACTTTGACCAAGTTCTAGTATTTATATACGGTGTGGTAGATGCTGTATAAATATCCATGGGTTCAATTGCCAGCACATAAATCAGCGCAGTTAAACAAAGACACAGATTTACACTCCCTGCAATTCTGATGTTATAAATGGATCAGTGTGAGCCAGCTCCCAGCCTGGCACTTCACATGCAAATACCAGTCATGTCTACAGGCAGGAGATGGTAGGGATGTAAGTGTGGGCATCTAAATCTTCATACCAGGACTGCTGCATTCCACACTCAACTGGTCTGTGCGTGGGGGATGTAAAGGCAAAGTTATGAGGCTGGGCTAGCACTCAAACTTTGTTTTCCAGATGAAGTGAAAGGCATTTTTTTCCCCATAGCTTTAAATGAGCAAAACTGTATCAGATTTCAAGAATGCAGCCCTTTGTTTCAACCTCAGTTTGTTTACAAAGAGTGTGGTAAGGACACAGTAAGGAATTAAACCTGTGGGTGCATTGTTTGCCTTGGGATTTATCTGTGGGGCTGTCTTCATGTACCTGTTTAGATATGTGTTCTGCAGCTCTGAAGATATGCATGCTAGAGCAAAAAAAGCCAATGTTTAGAATTAATTTATCCAAGCACCCACTGTGCAAAGGTGCCCTGTGCACACGTTTGGTTGTACATAGATGTGAGCATAGAATAACGTTTGCATGCACAACCACACACAAATTACACACAGAAAACTAAGCGTAATGCCCAGCATTCCCTCAATAATGCATCCCTCCAAGGAACGTCCAGCTTATTTGTGTCAGCAGACAGACCTCCAAACCAAGGAGGCACTAATATAGATGCACAGTGAAGCCCAGCATCTCAGCACCTGTAGGAGCAATCAGTTGTTGGAGCACTGTGTGTCCCCACTCCCTGCTCCCCATCCCTCCCAGGCAGTGCTCTCCATCCCGGATCCTCTGATCTTTGCCCTCTTTCCCTTCAAATTAAATTTCAACTTTTGTTTTTTTCTTCTGGATCTCTGGCAGAGTGACAAGGCAGTGCCAGAACTGTCTTTTAATACACAAAAGCATAAATAATGCCATCCATCAGAGCTGTCACTCACAAAGATAGATTGCTGCTTGTCCAGACGTTGGAATGACACAGAAGTGAAAGTTAGGAACCGTCTCTTTTCTTTGCTCTCTTTCTTTTTCTTCTTCTCTCTCTCTCTCTTCTCTTTTTTTTTTTTATTTGCCGGACTGCTTGATTCTGATTAATGGTGCTGTCAGGGAGGGATTCCGCTTGCCCGGATAATGAGTCAGGAATGTATTCCCTGTCACAAACACAGCAGATGTCAGGGGCAGAAGGGCCCGGGAATGCCAGAAACAATATACAGTTTCTTCCTAGTCCCCTGACAGGCCAATATGCTGCACAAGGTCTAATTTATGTAGACAAAACGCAGGCAAGGGGCTGTAGCAGCAGAGAAACTGTGCTGGGAAGTCTGAACTACAATGCAGCAGGGGAGAGAGCTGAAGGGAGGTAATGAACGCTAGCAGTGGGACTCAATAGCACTGCATCAAATGGCCTTAACAAGAATGGCCCAGGACCACTTTGACTCCATTAAAGTGCACTTTACATCATTACAGAGAGAAATCAAACAGGGCAGAGGGCTTCTGTTTCCTTTAATGGCTCGATTAGGTTATTCACTCATCGAGGTTTGCAGCTGTCATAGTAATGCAGCAACTGCCAGCAGAGGTACAATAGCACTCGTGGCAGCACGGGGCCGTGTGCCCTCTCAAAGCAGAGTGCAGTGCCTCCCCATGTGCACACGATGACTGTGCAAAGGCAGAATGAGAGGGCATTTGCCAGGCCTGGCAAAAGAGCTTCTGAGGGATTTGTCTTGAGATGCCTTTTGCTTTTGGGGGTGGCCACATGGAAGCCCAGGAAAGGGTCCATGGCTTTGCCCAAAGCCTTTGGTGAGCTGGGGACCTGGAGGGGCATTCCCTGAGCTGGAAAGAAACCCATTGCTTTCCAGCTATAAAATGCTGATATCATAAAACTAACTCACACACTGGGAAAATAAATTAGCCTTTTGAAGTGCATGCAACTGCACTGGTCTGCTGCACTCTTAGCTCAGCACTCTGGGGCAATGCAGGCTGCCAGTGCTTGGTCAGCACTCGGTGTAATGAGGTCCTGGTCCAGGAGGACCAACTGGTGTACCTCCATCCCATGAAGCTTTTCTGAGGTGCTGCCAGCCTTCCTGTGCTGAACGAGTGCTGAAAATATTCCTTACAGGAGGTGGAAGAGCTGCTCCCTGCTGTAATAATAAGATAATACCACCACAGAGATCAATTCCTGTGCTGGGGTAAGTGTCCTCATCACCCTAAATCTGGTGCTAGACCATTTTACTGAAATCAATCCTAAAAAGAACACCTTAAGGTGTTCTCGTCGTTATCTCATTGTTGAGCATTTAGTCCTGGCTTTTATCATAGTGTTTGGTCAATCTGAACCAAATAGGATTCAATGGAGGCCCTGAGCTTTCCCCAGTGCTACCACGTCCCTATAGTACACACAGCCTGTGTAGGAGATCTGAAAGTGGTGCTGTTTTAGTGAAGCATGCTCACTCTGCACAGGGGCTGTGCTGCCATTGGGTTGGCCGGGCCCACACTCTGAAGGCACGGTGACATTTTTAGTCAGATCAGTGTAAATCCAGCTACTGGGCTACATTTGATCCCATTTGCAGTGGCAGCAGTTCAGAGCATCTCTGCTGCAAACACCAGCCTGCATGTTCTTTTGGTTCAGTGGCATAGGCTGGCACAGTGGTGCCAACATCAGTGGAGAGGCTGTCTGTAGGTCTGTCCCAGTGCTTCACTTTTGTCTTTACAGGGCTGTAAGTACAAGGATTTGAGGGCACTGACTTGCATTGAAAAGTCGTTTCTCCCTAAAGCTCAACATGTTTTTTATTTAAAATAACTTTGTCTCCACTCAGAGTGCCCCTAATCGAAACCAGCACCTAACCATTAGCCTGAAAATGAAGGAAATAAAATTAAAGATTGCAATTGCTTTGGTTTTACAAGCTGGAGGCCTGGTGAGGCTTTCAGGAGAGGAGGGGAGAAGAAGGGCTCCTTTTTCTCAGTTTTGCTTGTATTACACTGATCAAAGCAGCATATTGTTAAGTAAGCACAAGTCTGGATTTGGAAATTTAGTGCATTAAAACAGCTGTGATTGACATCAGATTGCAGGAGGCAGTGCTGAAGGGAGTGCAGAGCACAGGGCTGGCATGTCTCGGGTGTTGCAGGGAGCTGCTGGGTGGGAAGGGGTACAGAGAGTGGGAAAAGGGGCTGCTTTGGTGCTGCAGGTCAGCGTGGAGCCAGGCAGGAATGTGGGAGGGCACTGCTGCACATTAAAAGTAAGTGTACTTAATGTGGCTTGCCTTAAAACAAAAGTTAGTTTACCAGTGTGGCCAGTGCAAGTATGTATTCCCAGCACCCTTTGCTTTCATTTCTCTTTTGTACTCTTTGAGCGATTCCCCCTATCTTAAGTGAAACTGAAGCTCTGCTCTGCCTCCCTCTCCACATCTCCCTTTATAATTCAAAGAGGAGCTGAGTCTGAGTCCCTGCAGGACCCAGGCTGAACTCCTGGCACCTTTGGCACGCGGTGATCCCTGGGTGTGATGGACGTCCTATGGAAGCAGCTGTGACATGGACATCAATAACAATATGGGGAGCGCTCCATGGGCTGAGCTGTGATATGTACTGCCAGTGGTGCTGGGAAGAATGAGCAGTGCTTAACTGCTTAAGCACAGCCTTGGCTACGTGATGCTGTTGGGAAGGGAGAAGCAGAGGTAGGATTGTTACAGCGTTCATCTCTCCATGCCTTCCATTGGAATGAAGCAGTGCTCTCACTTGGACCAGAGTCCATAGCGATGCTACTGAAAGAGGGGCAGTGACACAGGTAATGCCACGGCTGTTTGCATCCATGCTGAGTAGCTACATGAGGCAGAGGCCAGGAGAAAGAGAATGGGACTGTGATGGAGCCAGCAGGGATGCCAGGCTGTCCTCTGAGCCTGAATGGAGCACTGCTGGGAAAGTGCAGCATTGGGAACAGAGAAGGTGCCTCCCAGGGCCCTCTGGCCCTTTTGCCCCACTGTGCATCAGCATTCAGAGCAGCAGCTGAATTTAAGTTGTTTAAGCTGTCACCTGCTGAACTCTGCAGAAGTTGCAGCCCAAAACATTTATGATTATCGGAGTCAGCAGAGCATTGTGTGTAACCTGAGTCCTGCTAGGACCAGGTCAAAACCTGGTCAGTGCTCAGGCATCTCCCTGGCATCCCATCCCTACAGCCCCACGAGAGGGGATTGGATTTCAAACGCACTGTGTGTCGTCTTTAAAAGACATAATACAAATAATTGGCACCCCAGGACCAGGCGTCTGCGTGGGGAAGGAGGGGAGCAGAGCTCATCTGATCAAAGATGCCCCAGCCGCCTCTCCGAGCCACGTCCCTCAGGAAGGAGCCTGGAAAGACCAATTTTCACAGATCTCAGCACCAGGAAATGGGCATTTCATCATGAGTTGAGTCATGGAGAGGAGGGCTCGGCCAAGCTGCTGCTGCTAAAGCAGAGACAAATGTAATTTATTACCCTGCGTCCTGCTGAGGCTCGGGGAACTCAGGAGGAACAAGCAGCGCTAAGGAGCCCTGGCCCCCAAGGAGGCCTTTTGGAGAGTGATTAATCGAGATGGGGTGTTCTCATCCATCCGAGCACGTTCCATCCTTTCACAGATTGGTGTCACAAAGCAAACAGCACAGAGGTGCAGGGAGAAGGGCCGTTCTGACCTGAAAGTCAGGGCACCCAGCTCTTCTCGCAGCTCCTGTAGGTGCTTCTGTCACTCAGCAGCTCACTTCGTCTTCTCCTCTCTCAGTTCCCCATCTGTCAGAGCAGCACAGCACATTCAGGTGCCATAAGGAAATAACACATTCCTGGGGGCACCCCCTCTCCAGGCAGAGGCTGTGCTGTTGGTGCCTATTTTGGATTAGCAGAGCAGAGAGGCGATGCTCGGAGATGAATATGCAACGTTGCAGGAGTGATTTTACGTCTGTGCACCTACTGTAAAGCTGATGCTCCTGTACTGTCACTGCAGGGGGGTCATTAACAGTTCTGAGATGTGCTCAGGGTTTTCAGGTGAGTGGGGGCCCTTCCCAGCAATGCAAGGTATTGGGTTTCTCATGTGTGTGGTGATTAACTGATAGTACTAAGTGCTGAAGCCCACCACTTCCCATATGTGCAAGCGTGTGTGCGTGTGTAGCAAGGCCAGGCAAATGACTAATGCAAACCTGAAGAGAGACAGCAGAGCATATTGTAAAGATCAACCCTATTTCAGCTTATGTTCAAATCGGAAATGCCAGAGATTGTTTCATAGTCTTCTGCAATGTTCATTATAAAAGTCCCCAGATGGCAGATGGCTATTAGCTCACTGTGACCTATATAAATGTCAAACGTAAAGCTATTGCCCCAGTGAAAATCTCAAAATAAATAACAACAGGAGGGATGCTGTTCCGCTGCCACCAGGATTTATGGATTATGAATTCATGCTAATTCATCCCAAAGTCGGCAGAGGCATGAATGCTGTCCTTTTGGAGGGAT
This sequence comes from Tympanuchus pallidicinctus, assembly GCF_026119805.1. NCBI lineage: Eukaryota > Metazoa > Chordata > Aves > Galliformes > Phasianidae > Tympanuchus > Tympanuchus pallidicinctus. The sequence goes on from NW_026294760.1 coordinate 731,247, forward strand.
TCACTTCACACCTGCTTGCAGATGAATGCGGGTCCTGCACGCCTGGTTCTGCACCGATGTCCTCTGCACTGCATCCCCCTATGGATGGAAGCAGCACACCTTTGTCTGAGGCTCTCCTTTGTTTGCCAAAATCTTGTAGCTACATTTCAAACAGCAGTTCCGGATTGTTTTCTTTACCCTTGTTGATCACAGTCAGAAAAGGTGGATTTGCCCCCAAGTTCTCAGGAGGTGGTGGCTCATAAGGGCTAACCTGCACTCACTGGGGCTATCTGTGTGGAGCAGGGTGGAGGAAGGGGCTTTGTTTGCTCCATCCTTCTGTCACTGAGTCCTCACAGATCAGTAATTGCAATTTCTGTAGTGAAACTTTCCCAGCCCTTCTTCCTTCCATCAGAACAGTGCAGGATGGAACAGATGCACTTTGTAGAAAGCCCAGAGTATTAGTTGTTATACCTCCCCCTGGTCTCGTTTGCATCATCATCCATCTGTGGTAGCTGTGTCACCAGAGCTGATCCAGCCCAGGTCGTGCTGCAATTGAGGTGTGGGGCTGTGGGTGTAGAGCAGAGCCCCATGTTGACACCCCAGCATCTCAGCTGGATGGCAGCAGCACGTGCAGCCCACAGCTTCTCAGTGTGCTGGGGGCCTGTCTCTGCAGGGAGCCATGAGGAGCAGCTAATTGCATGAGGCTGCACACAGAAGCTCAGCACTATTAAAGCCCCATGTGGCTGCTCCGCTTCACAATAACACGTCTGCAGCTTGCTGCAGTTTCATCTAACCACGAGGCTTTGATGTACCCTCATTAACTTCATACCTTGCCTCCATTTGTCTCAACTTTTCTCAATGTACCCAGTAGACGAGACCTTTGTAAGGAAAAGAAGGAAAAGAATCGCATTCGTGAGCTTGAAGGAATTTATCCTAAATGGCCGTTTTAGGATGATGGGCTTTGCAGTCACCACTCAGCGTGTTCCTTTATATTTCAGTGGTGCTCAGATGGTATCAAGGACACACGGTGCTCAGAAATGAGCAAAACCAGAAGAAGATGGTGGAAAAAAGTAAGGAAATTGTGGAACTGGAAAGCTATGTTCCCCTTAAGGAGCACTTCACAGAACAGGTAGTTGCTGTCAAAATGCTTTAAGCTTCACCAACACAAATTCCATGTTGTTGCTGGTTTCATAATACATTGCTCAGTGAAAACATAAACGAGCTGATTTGAGAAATATTTCATCCACATGAAAGACAGTTTGGTAAACAAAAACACAAGTGAATATTTTATTAATGCTTTTGATAAAGATGTGAACGCGGAGTGATATCGTGCAGTGAATGAATCAACTTATTAAAAAATTAAGAGGGAAGGAGGAATGTGGGTCAATTTTATCAACGCAGGAACAGCTTCAGTCACGTTTGTCTCACAGAGATGAGATTTCATTTTTGAACTGTCGTGATCATAAACATTCCCGAGGAGCACAAACTCACTTTCATTTCCTCTCACGCTGCTTCGTATTGGCTGAAAGCTCACAGCCCTCTGAAGCTGAGCATCCCTTTGTATTCACAGATGTCTCAGCTGGGGGTGCACTGCTGTCCTGCCAGTGCTGGGCAGTGAGATTTGTGCCATGCATGCAGTGTGTGCTGTGTCAGCACGGTGCTCGATGTACAACACAAGGAATGGTCCCATTTGCAACGCTGATCCATCCAGCCCAGGGCTGGGAGTAGCAGTGCATGCTCAGAGCTGCGCCTCCTCCTCCAGCACTGCATTCCACGTCATCCATCCCCACTGTGCCACAGCGTTACATCAACAGGCGACTGAAATCACACTTGAAAATTAATTTCCCACAGAGGTTTGGCCAACAGCTGACAGGTGACAGATTGCTCTGTTGGTTGTGCACGTATTGGTTCTGCCCTAACGTGAAATGGAGGTCTTGGAGCAATGTCTTTTTGGTTTTCTTTCCTTTTATTAAACCTGTAATTCCACCGTGTCAAAAATTACAGCCATCGGTCGGTGCTGCACAGAATCCTCTGTGCTCATGGTGAGCCCACGGCTCCAGGACCAGCAGGATTGTGTTCCACTCATTAACTGGGCAGGAAGATCTGATGAGCTCAGGGTCCAACCTGTGCATCTCTGCTGCTCCTGGGATGGAGCCTGGATGTCTGCATGGCATTGCACAGGGACACGCAGGCACCGCTGCTGAGAGCAAAGTTAGCTCTGAAAGAAAGGACAAAGAGATTCAGTTCCATCCTCTTCTTTCTTATCTAAAACAAAACAGGAGAAAAAAACAGTGTTAGAATGAAACAGGCTCCTTAAATTGTGCTCCAACCTGACCCTGAGAGATTCACTCATTGCCCTGAGCTCTGTGCTGGGACTCAGAAGACAGCCCCACGGATGTGGCATTAGTGGGAGCAACGGCAGAGTGAGGGCTGTTGTTGTGCCAGGCCTGCAGAGAGAACAGACAGCTTGGCTGAGAGCAGATCTTTCTCAGAGGCCCAGCTCCAGCTGCCCATGGAAGCCAAAGAAGTCTGTGCGAGATGTCAGTATTTGAGGAATTGCCATTGCAGAGATGAGGGTGCCTGGTGAACACCAGCATCCCTTGTTCTGCGCGGCACAGCAGGGGGAGAGTTAACGTGACCTAGAAGCAAAAACGAAGGCTTTCCTTTTTCATTCTTTGGCATGCGTGTTTCTTGCTTCTCTGAGTATTTGCATGACCATAAATTCAGAGCTCTGGAGGATATTTTCAGCCAAAGACTACATGTGCAGGATACCATAATGTAAACTGCATATGTTGTGAGAAGTTGTTAAATGGAACCAGCAGATGATAATGTGCCCAGCATTGCTGCTAACATCACTCGATTTCCTCTCACCATAGGTAAAACAAGCCCTTTTCCCAATCAATTCCAATCCTCAGACAGGCCCATAAATTAACATGAGGAAGAGAATGTTTTTGGCTACCAGACCTCCACTGGAGACCCAGGAGTTGGCCCCTGCTTTCAAGAGCAGCTCTGGTTCTGAGGAGATGCAGACAAATGGCCTTCGTCTGCCATTTCCCATCTCTGTGCTCTGCCTTGCAGGCAATGACACGTGTTGGAAAAATTCTGGCACAGCCCAGGACATCTGCCATCTTCCCGGCCTCTTTCCCACTCCTTTTCCAGAGTGGCTGATCCCCTTTCTGTGTGGGTTTTAGGGCTAATGGGAGCTGCAGCGTTTCCTCCTGGCTTGAGGACGTGCAGCTGTTGAAATCACACAGGGAAAGCAGCAAAACTCCATCAGCTCCATCAAGAATCAGGGCTGGAGTGGACAGGACACTGATGTTCTCCCTGGCAAAACATCTGGAAGTCCTATGGGGTTGTTTTTGTTCTTGTTTGGAAGTCTGAAATGTGGATCAGGCAAAGATTACTGTGAGATTTTCTTATGGAGCAGCAATGCAATATCGTAACGCTCTTGGTGATCTCAGCATTGCATTCTGTGCCTTTTGGTGTAGAAGGAGCAAAGGGTTCCTGCCATCACCAGCAGCTGCTCCCAAAGACGGTTGCAGTGCTGGAGCTTAGTCTGACAAATAACCAACAGATTTTCTCTCTGATGTTCCTCAACCCAACTACTGGTGCCTCTCAGATCCAAATTTTCTGGCATTATTCACGTTGCCTGTCTACCTGGATAGAGCCCAATGCTCAGCAGTACGGTGTGGTGAAATGCACAGCTGGATGGGGGCTGAGAGCTGCCCAATCCTCAGCCCCACACCAACAGATCTGTCTGCTTCATAGGAGATTGTATACTTTGCTAAATAACGTTCATACCCAGAAGTGTAACACTGAACAGGGACCAAACATACTGCGCAAGCATAGGGTTGGAGTTTGTATTTGTGTATGATTTCAAGCTGTCAGGAAAGGATGGCCACGAGGGATGAGTGGTTCTGTGCTTGGGGATGTTCTTTTATTGCTCTGACATCTTTCCATGGAGCTTCTGGAATTGCTTTGCTGAGACATGTGAAGCAGGTTGCTGTCACAGGCAGGATGTGGGGCAGATGATGCATGTGATCCATCCTGGAAATCCTGTCATTTCTCTATTTCGGAGAGCAGATATTTTTTAAAAAGTGTTTATAAGTGGAAATTACAAAAAATAAAAATAAAAATAAAAATAAAAATGCACTTTTGTTTGGAAACTCAGCCTCTGGGAACCTCTTTACCCATTCGTCACTTGCCAAATTGAGAGTTTTTCCCTGCAAGATTCCAGGGCACTGCAAGCACCTTGGGCAGCACAGGCTGAGGGGGAAAGCTCTGCTCAAGGTGTCTGAGATGTCACAAACTGTTACTGAGCAAACACAGAACCCTCAGCTCGAGCCAAGCAAAGTAACGCAGTCGCAGTGTCCAACTTCCCACGTGGTTCTGTGTGCTCCTTTTGCCTTCATGTTCATTTTGTTTCATTTCCTCTGCCATTTTTTGGCTTTAAAACTTCACCTTCGCACATATTATTTTGGTGCCATTTGTCACAAAGGCTTCTGAATTCCTTTTCTATTGGGTCAAACGTTGTCTGGGAAGCTGAAGGAGATTCCAGCCCCGATCACTGCAGGACAACTGCATCAGATCACTGCTGCTGGGGATGCTCTCCATAGAATCATACAATCATGCTCCTGCTCTTGCTGCGGTTTGTGTCTGTGCACTCACAAGAGAGGAACACAGTCCTGGAGCTGCATGGAAAAAAGGCCTTTTAACTCATAGCAATGTCTCTACAGCCCTGTAGAGCTAACCAAAGGAAACTTAAAGCAAAACCAAACCACAGCAACAACAAAAAAAGCATTTTTGTGTATATGTTCTGCAACATGGTAGCACCTTTTGCAGGAAGGTAGAAAAACGGCTCTTACTCTAAGGAAAAGATTAATTAGGAAGCTTTTTCTGCTGTCCTGCAGATTTCCCCATAAGGGCAGGCGCTGAGCATCCTGATGAGCCACAAGCAATGCTCTATCCCTCTAAAACTGAAATCATGACTTAGTAAAGGTTGGGAGATGGAATTCTTAGAATTGCAGCCTGGTTTCGATGCTGCCCTTGCCCTGGAGAAGTCAAATGTGGGTTTCTGGGATGGCAGACAGCAGGGCTCATGTGGGAAGCCCTCCTCTTCCCTCCTTCCCCTGGAGGAGCCCTTTTCATTCCCCTCTGCCAGGTCCTTGTGATTGAAATTTGAAAGCATGTAGCTGTTAATCTGGGAGTGATTAAAGAGCCTCATTTCTTGGAAGAGTCAGTACTCATCATCTGCCGTGCTGAATGAGCCTCTAACATCCCCTGATCCCATTATATTGTGATTAATTGTGCCAGTTTAAGTCAATAATTCATTTGTTAAAAATAGGCCTGCAAAGTATCATTTGTCTCTGGGGAGATATCAGAATAAAGAAAAAAAAAAATCATTTGATACTTCTCATTAAATTAGTGTTGGGAGTTCTATTGAAGGGTTCTGTTCATGAAACATTTATTGCAGGCTTATTTGATAAGAAGTTGTATTTGTCTAAAATTATGTCTGCTAACAGATGTAGCGGCCTGCATTTCCCCGTTGTTAATGAAAGGATAAAGAGTCTAAAGAAGTGCGTGGTGGGGAGAGTTGTCTGTGGTGACAATAAGGGAGATTTCTGAACATGTGTTCCACCAAACAGGCAGAAATAATGTCCTCATCTTTCACTACAAAGCGGGGTCCTCTTCTCCCCGCTCCCTCTTCAGCGTGACAGCGCGGTAATGGGAGGTTGTGTGCCTGCAATGAAAGATGGATGTGCCCCAAAGTCTCATATGTGTAAATGGTTATAAATGTTGCATTCATATTCATCGAGCCATTAAAAATGTTTCAGCTGTAAACGGTTCTAAAAGGAATATATAGGGAATAGTAGCTAGCCTGCTAATGATAATGGCCATAACTGACAGAGACGCATGCTTAATATCTTCATCTCTCCAGTCAGTCACACTCCGTGCCACACTGTGCTGCTGGAGATGTGCAGGATGATGCTCAGGTTTTGGGCTCAGAACATCCGTGCTGGGGGCAGCCCAGGTGGAGGAGGGGGCTGTGCTTGTCCGTGGTTGTGAGGTTGGTGACTGAAGCCTGGGCCGTCACCCCTTTCTATCTAAGGGCTGTCCAGTGGCATGGATGATGCCAGAGGTGGTTGCAGTCATTCTGCACTATCCAACCTTGCTTGGAACCAGTGAGGCAGCACAGGGCTCTCCGTGCTCAGTGGATCCAAGCAGGGAGCACTGAAGAAAGCAAGGAAGCATTGCTCTGGTTAAGGAAATGCGCACATTGGACTCAAGCTTGTTTTGGAAACCCAATCAAGTCCAACGTCAAGGTTTGTTCCAAAGTATATACCAAAAATAACCCAAACCCCTACAAACCACAAAGCTCTTTGCAAAACAAGGCTCTGCACTTTTTGCATGTGTCTTTGAGACATTTTATAGCTCTTGCATCAGGTTACCTGGTGATCTGCCCATCAGCCATGCCGCACAGTGTACAATCCTTCCATTGTTTGAAAGCCTTCTTGTTTGACAGCAAATTCTATTAATGTGATGTGCTTGGCCAAAAATGTGTCACTGCTGCAGAGGGGAGAGCGAAAAGCGCCTTTGAAGTCTGAGTGACAAGTTTCATATGTCTGCGTGGGGCAGAGGGAACGTGAGCTGGAGCAACAGTCCTTGAGGAGGAGGGGGACGGGGATGAGGATGGTCCAACAGCTGTGGGTGTGGGCTCTGCTGGGGGTTCTTCTTTGCAGAGGCTACACAGTGATTTTGGCAGAGGGATGGGTATCTGTGCAGCCCTATTTCTAATAAAACTTGGTGCCCACAGAGGAGCAGGGTGCATCTTGTTTATACCCAGCAGCGTATTTGGCTCAGTGAAGTCAATGAAGCTCAATGGAGGACAATTTCTGTTCAGTGAAGCTGTGAGTCTGTATAAACAGTGCAGGTTGTGTGTGTCCCACTGACAACCGGCTCATGGAAGGCAGGGATGTGCTGTCACTTTCTCACACTTCAGCAATGTTCTGTGTAGCTTCTCCTGTCAATACAAATCTGATTTGAATTGGCCTGAATTGACAGAAACCCACTGACTTGAACAGGAGATGGATCCAGTCAATAAGCTCTCATGCCTCGCAGCATGAGGCAGTCGCTAACTCAGGGTGGGCCAGAAGGAAATATCCCTGATGTGTTGATTATTCCATAAAATTGTCCACTAGGAGGATTTATGGACTTTTAGTTGCTCACAAATACAACGCACAGCGCTGCAGGGACCATTAACCTGTTCTAACCCAACAGCTCCAGGGTTCTGCAGCTCCGAGTCTCCTCACAGAGAGCGCGGTGGAAATATTGAGCACTGTAGTGGTTAAAGCACAGAAAGGAGAAGAGTTTATTGCTGAATCTTAATCCGTTCAGTAAAGCCTGAGATGTGCCCTCTGCGATCCCTGTCCTTGCAGGATCCTCCAGCTAGCTCCACCAGCAGCATTCCTAAAGTTCTCCTCCATCAGTTCAGCACGTAGGTAATCAGTGAGGTCCCTCCCATCCCAAACCATTCTGTCACTGGGGGAAAAAGGGGGAGTAGCCTCCTCCATTCCCTGGACCATGGGCAGCTCATGCAGAGGTCAGCAGCTGTCTGGCACGGCCCCTTTAAGCCATCCCTGTCCCTCCGTTCCCAGCGCTGTGAGGCTGCCTGTCAGTGGGGAGCATAAAACAGATTGTGACACAGGGCAGTGATTTTTTTAACAATCCTATTATGAAAGACAGAGTGCTCCCATTTCCTTTGCAGCTTTTATCAAGACTTAAATTGCTGCCAAGGGAGGGAAAAGGAAAAAAAAAAAAAAGAAAAAAAAAAAAACCTTCACTGCTTTTATTTTTAATTTTTTTTTTTTTTTTTTTGTAAGAAAAGATTTTGCTTAGTTACTAAATTCCTCCCTAAGTCTCCTCCAAGCAGAGATCCAACAGTATCCCTATTAAATTATATAGAGCGAGTCCAGTCCTTGGCTGTCAGCGGGACCCATCAGTCCTAATTTATCGCCCCAGGAAACACAGTACAATTATGGTAATAAATAATAATAGGATTCAGTACATGACAACATGAATGATGGAGCCTCTCAGAACTCATTTACATTGCTTTGTGTTGCAATCACCCTGCTTCTAATGTAATGCCAAGCAAATGAGCCTTTTTGAATATTGTGCAATCTATTGCAAGTCAACTGGCACAAAACTCACTCAATAAATCATGTTCAAACACATGCCTCTAATGACAGGTAAATCAACAATGAAGTAATTGCATTTAATGTATTGAAATACTGGACAAAAACAGTGACCTCGAAGTGACTTTTTGCAGAAGGTTTGATATAGTTGCAATGGCAAATGGGTCTTTTTTATCGGGCACTTCTTGCTCAGATGCACACGTGAGAACCGACGATGCTGTTCCATCACACAGCCGTATTTACAGCCCTCCTCCTCCCGGCTGCATTGCTGGGCTCGCTCGTGGGCCCACGTAACCCCTCGCTGAGGATGGATGTGGATAACAGCCAGTGAGGCACTGCAGAGTGGTGTGACTCCATCAGAGCCATCAGCTCTGCCCATCCGCTGCGCTGGGGTTCGGCTCTGTCGCTTTCAATTGACTTTGTTCTGAGTTTCCCTGATCTCCGTGTTTCATTTGTTGCAATAGAAGAGGGAAAAGAAGGGCTGGGCTGCAAAGCAGAGGCTTCGGTAGCACCTCCTGTCAGAACCTCCTCCTGTCAGCCCTTCCTGTGCTTTCTTATGGGTTATTTCTGGGTGCTTGGACAGCCAGGCAGTGCGCTCCTCCAAGTTCTGCTTAACCAGAAGCTGTGTGTTTGGTGGCACAGCAGGCATTGGAATTACATTTCTGATTGCTCATGGGATGTTTCTGGGGAGAACGCAGACCTGATTCCCCAGTGCCTTGTGCAGACATTCACACCTGTGCAGAATTTGCCTTTGGGCCCTTTTCTCTGGCCCTGGTGCCCCTGGTGACTCTGTGTGCAGAGGGGAGCTGAGCCAACAGCATGGAAAGGAGAGCTCTGAGCAAAGCAGACCTTCCGTGTTGCCCCATAGAAACAAGGTATCGTGGCAAAGGAGCATTTTAGGATTCTATTTGAGGGCTAATGAAGAAACGGCTTGACAGCTTTTGGCTCTGACTTTCTTCCCTTACCCTTCCCTTGCAAGGGAATTTGTCAGGTGTCAAAGGTCTCCTTGGATTCTTCAGGCAGTGGAAAGGCTTTACATATCCCCAGGCTTGACTGTCTCTGCTGATAGCTCCCATATGATATGAGCTGATTAGCAAAACGTTTAGAGTCAGGACAAAAGAACTATTAGCTCAGAAAAAAAAGAAAAGAACAAGAATTTCTCCAATTTTAGAAAATTGTTACCAGTTGTATTTACCATCCCATTTGTTCCTCTGCAGCAGGAAAGAAAGGATGCAATAGCCCCGTTTTCCTAGACACTATTCCTCCAGGACTTCACTCACAAATACTTCCAGTGTTGATCCTGTGGCATTTCTGCATTTGTTTGTTGCTGTTGGTTTTGGTGTTTATTTTGGGTTTGTTTTTCTCCAGGCTGTTTACAATGGTTTCATGCCATCCCAGAAGCACGGCAGGTATTGGCATTACACAGCTGTGCAATACAGGGCCTTGCATTACAGAGTGGTGCATCACACACCAGTGTGTTTTACAGCTGTGCATAGCAGGGCTGTGCATTACACAGCAGTGCATTACAATGCACACGTGCATGCAGCAGCCATATATCGGCACGCGGGTCCTGCAGGGTTTGCTTGCACAGATTCTTTCCCCACTCCCCCTCCTGCTGTCTTCCCCGAGCCCCCTGGTGTGAATTAATGTCAGCAGTTTGGCGGCAGGAAATAGACTCACTCCCCTTGTCATTTTATTACGCAGCTCCCAAGAGCCAATAATCAGGCTCTGGCTGTGAAAAGGCCCCGGCTTAGGCAGCTTGATTAATGACTGGGGGTCACCGCGCTCCACCTTTCCCACTGGATCTCTGAGGCACACATACAGCCCAGCTGGAAGTGAACAAGAGTCTGAAAGTGAGGAATAAAGAGGCTGAACAATCAGGAACCAAAAACAGCCGCAGCCAAAACAAAAGGGAGGAAATGCAGCTTCATCCGAGAGCTGTGGGGTTTTTTTTCCCCGCAGTGAATTCAGTGGAGCTGCGTTAAGTGGAGGTGGGGATGGGTGCAGCCTGCGGGGGTTTGGGAAAGTTTTTATTTTGGCGTAGGTTTTGGGTGATGTGAATGCTTCTTTTCCTTCTCTTTCCCTCCACCATCCATTCTGCTACTGAGAACAGGTCCTGTGCTCAGGAAACACCAGGAAAGAGGGAGGACTAAATCAGGAAAGGAGACCTGAATGGGAGCGAGTGCTGTGAGCACTGCCACATCTGCAGGCTCCAAGGCCACCCCTGCAGCCTTCCCTGGCTCCTGGTGGAAAAAATGCAGGGCAGAGAGCCTGCAACTGTACATCATTCAACAGGAGCAGTAGAAATCCCTCCTGGTGGAGTCATTGGTCTCCAATGCTTTGCCGTGAGCCACATTAACCCCCAATCTCTTCACTTCCCTAGGTCAACACTTGGTTACAAATCTCATTGCACCATCCTCTTACCGTGACTTCACCAGTTGCTCCTCTTTATAGGCACAAATGCAGCATGCTCAGAGTAGAACGTTTTTCATTGAGGTTTAACTTAATCCCGACTTTTGTTCTCTCCAATGGCAAAGAGTGGCTCAGCTCACAGCGATGGCGTTGTTGCTCTGCGTTCAAGGCTGTGCAAAAGAGAGATGAAATGTTGCTGTTGCCCTACTTTGCAGAACGAGGAGCGATAGTGGAAGTGGGGGAAATCGGTCCAATAACACTCAAGAAACTGGCAATAAGGGAGGCATGTCAGTCACTGGTGAGAACAGAGGGAGATTTTGGATTTAATTCACCTCAAATTTCAGTTGATTCTGCACAAGTGATTTTTTGATTCACTGCAGACAAGAAAAACGCTGATTTGCTGGCTGAGTCAGCTCGAGGAATCTCATTTGGGTACGGCAAGTTTTGTTTTGTTGTTAAAATAAACAATGAAAACGTCTTCATCAGAAGAAAAGGTGAAACGCTGCCCTCGACTGAACTCCTTTAGGTCTTTAGGGAGGCAGAGAAAATTTCTGTATGTAATTTCCCACTGTGCTAGGCAATTCTATGTAAAACAAGCTGGGCTTTGAGATGGAATGGGAGGGAAAGGAAAATGAACTGATGTAGCTACAAAATTTCCCGGACCTTCTGGCTGGCAAAGGCAAATCCTCATCACGAAATCCCCATGCTATGCTCCCTCTGCCCCCCCCAGCACCTTTCCCAGCACTCTGTGTCACGCAGCTTCGTGCCAACGCTTGGGAGGATCTTGAGCAACGTAGTAAGAAAGACGCCATGGTAGTCACTCCATTTTCCTTTGCTTGCTTTCATCCCATTTCTCATTAGCTTGAACTCATTGGCCCATTCCCTGACACTGACACGGCCCTCCCATCACCTCCCAGTTTCCCAATCCCATGCCAGCTGCCAGCCCCATCCCTCCCACCTCTCCCCATTTCCCCAGTTGTGTTGGTATCACCCAGCTGGATTCAGGGACCCCGATGTGCAGAGCAGGGAGGTCAGGCTCAGAACTCCACAGGGCTTCAAACAACTCCGCTCAAGATCCAGCAAACTCAATACCCGAGGAAATTAGGTTGCTAGGATCCCGAGATTGTTTATTATGCTCTCAACTTTAATTAGCTGTAAGTAACATCATGTCAGTGTTCTGCCACAAATGTTAAAGCTGTCAAGGCAATTTTACTGAGTCTGGCAGCTTAAATCAGAAACAAGAAAGTCAACATGTCAATAATGGATCTAGACATGATGGATATATTAAAGGGGAAACCTAAAAGTTCTGGACTTCATTATACTGACTTCAGCTCGGAAAATGCATGCCTGAGAAATCTGTACCTCATTGGAAAAGCCCCTTGGAGGTATTGTTCTCAATTATGGGGCACTTCTCCTCACCTTCCCGCAGTTGGTTTTTGCAGTGTGTGCCTTATGAAACGAATTAAAGAAAAGAGCAGGGGGTGGAAATAACCCATTCAGGTTCAATTTCTACCCATACATCTGCAGAGGTGAAGAGGGTACGGTGAATCGGTTGCTCCCCTTTGAAAAGGACTTTAAAACCCCAAAGAGAATGCAGTTAGGTTTAACACCAGCAGTTTTTTCACAGCAGGTGAAGCACGAGGAAGCATTTCCTTGCTGGAATCCAGGAGCTGGTGCTTGGTGCAACACCTGAGCTTAGCAACTGCCCCCGGGAGGAGTCTCCCTCCTGCCTTCATTGAGACACTTGACTTTTCCAAAGCATTTCTGTTCCCCGTTTGCTGCATTTGGTTTGGGATTGGGGTCAGCGTCACCCCTCCCCTGTTGGTTGCTCTGTGCAGCCTTACAGATGCCGTTGCCTTTCCCAAAGCTCAGCAGTGTGCTAAGGCCATCACAGGATGACAAATTTGGCCCCCGTGCTCAGCTTGCTTTCCCTTCCATGTTTGGCTCTCCCAGATGTTGTTGGTCATTTCCGGGTTGTAATTAATAACAATAAATCAAGCGAGTCCATCAGGACTGGCTGCTTCCTGCCACCACTTGGCTTAAAGGGTGGTGTTTTTTTTGTTTTTTTTTTTCCAGATTTTCCAACTGTTGGTCAAGGGAAGCTGTCAGATGGGGGCTGTTGGTTAATAATAAACCCCACCACATTTCCTCCCTGGGAAAGTAACATCTCCACATCTGCTTTTGGGTGGAAACATCTGTTCCGTCCAAGCCCTGTCTGTCTTGAGAAGAGACAGGCATTCTGGGAAAGTGTTCCAGCTGGGTGCGATTTTTGCTGCTTCTTTTTTTTTTCCCCTTGCCCAGAAATCTTCCTGACATTGCAATGCGCCAACAGCCAGCAGTATCCAAACGTTTGCCAGGCGTTTGTCTCTTGCACAAAGCAGTAGCAGCAACCCGGGGAAGTCATGAAAGATGCAATGAGATGGAGGAAAAGAAAAACAAAAGTTCTCTCTTATGGATGCAAGTATGTAAGAAAGGTGTTGCCAACAGTGTGAACACACAGGAGCACACAAGTTGGGGGCCTTGCACAAATGGGAGTCTTGTTCTATGAACAAGTGTCAGTCAATATAGCAGCAAAATGAGGTACATACTTCAGCACACACGGTGGTGTTTGGCCCTGGGGCATCCCACCAAGAGGCAAAAATCCCCATTGCCGCTGTCTGCATGCTGCTGTGGGCTTTGGTTCCTCCAGGAAAAGGTCCACATCTTGCGTTGCATCAATACTGTGTCAACTGTAGTGACATCTCCAGCAGACCCGAATCATAGCATGCTGTGCCAGAGCACACAAGCAACATTTGACAGCAGTATTGGCTCAGGTGCATCTCCAGTCTTTACCTTCTTGGTTCAGAAGCAGGTAGATGAGCAGGGAATGCTACCATCTCACTGCCGTGGCCAAGCAAGCCCCATTTCACTGGTGCTCCACTTGTGGTTTCACTCCACAACCACTTCAGCTTCCAAGCCCCGCTTTCACCACTCATGTTCTAAGCATCATCTCCACGTGCTGCTGTCCCATCTAAGAGGCTTCCTGTGCACAGTGAGCTGTGAGAGCTGCTCTCTGCTGCCAGGCATTCTGCCCAGAGCCGGCATCCCTCCCTTCCTTGGAAGTTCTGTGCTGTCAGCGGCAGGCACTGCTGTCCTCCTGCCCAAGGCTGCAATGGAGAACCTCTGACAATCCAAGTTGCTGTCCCCAGCTGCTGCCCTCTGCCCTCTCCGCACTCAGAGTGGTGAAAGCAAGCAGCCACTGCCAGTGAGGCTGAGGCTCTCCTTCCTCACCCCGTGGGCGCTTCCTGTGTTGCACTGAACATTTGTTCCTTGTCGCTTGAGGGGAAGAGCACAATGTGTATCAAAGCCAACAATGCTCCAGCAGTGAAAATGTGAGGAGAGATGCTAAGCAGCTCAGGAAGGGATTGCGAGCCTCGGAGTGATGAAGTGGAGAACCGCAGCAGTGTGGCTGCAGAGGATCTGGGCCAATTATTTATTTTCCTGCGGTCTCTGTTACTGCAAACAGAGGCGGCTGTGGACACATCCGTGCCCCCAGCACAGCCCTGTGCTCCCAGCCATCAGTGTATGGCAGCTCTGTATGTGCTGGGAGAGATGTCACCGGGAGCTCCATGCCCTGAGGCCCAGCAAGAAGTGTGAGGAGTCAGTAGGAGCCCTGCCAGGCAATTGCCTGACTTTGGATTTTCTTTCATCACCTCTTTTTTTCCCCCTCCTTTGGATTGCAATGTATTCCGGGTGGTGGAGGTTGTGCAAAGAAAGGAGAGTGTGGATGAGGCAGATCATGCACATCGACCCTGGGGTGGCCCAGCTCTCCCTGCATGCAGAGCTGTTGGTGTATGTGCAATTAGCTGGGGCTGGATGTAATGGGAAGTAGAGCAGGGAGTTGTGCAGCACCAGCAGAGTGAGTGATTGCCCAGGGCAGCAACACAGCAGCCACTGCCTCTCTGTAGACATTCTGCAGTCAGTACTGCACTTTGCTTGATCTGGAAGCCATGCTGCTGTTAGGATATGGGATGCAGAAGTTACCAGCACAGGGAATGCCACCTATTTCTCAGAGTGGAAGGGAGGGATGCACAGTACTTTAAGAAATTAACTCTGGGAGCAGGAGGGAAAGCATCCTCAGCACATCCCCGCCAGGCGTGCCTTGATAACACAGCACATCATCCTCCCACCTCCTCCTCTGGGAGACCAAAGGTGCCTCCCAGTCTCAGCAGATTAAAAGCTGCCACATTGCTATTATCACCTCCAATGCAAACCTGGGGAAACTGAGGCATTTCGAGGTGCTCTGTGCTCCAGAGGAGCTGCTGGGGAAGCAGGGCTGGAACACTTTCCTCCCTGCTGCTCCTCTTCCATCCCCAATCCCAGTGCCCCTGCACTCTCCCTGCCTGGCATGTTGAATTCTCATGGCAGAGGAGGATTTGTGTGCAGCATCCTGCTGCCTCCATTCACGGAGCAGGACAGGGCCTGCCTGCTCCCCTGCTCTCCAGCCATGTGTTGTACCCCATGAGCTGGCTTGTGGCATTTATTAGCGGAGCAGAAAAGTGCTTGCCTCATCACAGAGAGCAGCTGGAGACAGAAAGGTTTTCAAAGGCATGTGACTGACCTCTACCTCGGCTGCTGGGGGCTGCGGATTGCCGACTCAGTGGAATTTTTTCTTCTTTCCTCCGTCTCTCTCTCCCTCTCCCGTTCCTTTTCGCAGTGTCCTGACCTTGTGAGGCCGTGGTCTCCCCCCGATCCATCTCCCAGCGCTCAGTCTCTCCTGTGAACTCATGCTGGGAGATTAATTGCCACTATCGCCCCTAATCCATCACACTTCCCAAAGATTGTTTTGACATCTAGTTAATTTTTGGCTGATGATTTATCAAATTCTTATTACCGTGCTCTGAAGGGGCTCATTTATTGTGTTGATTCATGGTAATGATAAAGGGGAACCTTTTTGAATTTTAACTACATTCCCTCATGTTCTTCCCAGCACAGCTGAAGAGGAAAAAGGGAAAAAGTATAGCTGGGGACTCTTAATTTCGTGAGTAAAAAGGGGAGGGGAAAAAAAACACCCTATCCTCCATTATTTGCTTGAGAGCCAAAAGTCCTAAAAGAGGTTAATATATATTAAGACATATTTTTAGAGTTCTGGTCTGGACTGTGTTTCAAGAGCATCCCCCCAAGGCTCTTTAAAACATTTATTGCCCTGTAATATTACCTAAATGTCTACTACCATTTTATTCAAATAGAAGTTAATGCTAAATGATGTCAGTCATGTACCAGTGGAAATGTAAAACATGTCTCTCTGCCAGTCCATATGGCAATTCCAGCTTTTAAAAGTACACAGAGAATTTTCTGCAGCCCTCGATGTCATTCCCCCATCTTTGTTCCCACCTATTTTTAATTTGCTGCGCAGTTTTTAATAAGCCCAGATGGTAAAGGAAACACAGTAAATGTCCACTCTCCATTTCTCTCCAGGCAGCTCAGGAAGCCGGAGCCCTTAAAGGAGGGAAAAGAATGTTTGCAGCAGTTTGCAGGCTCTGTGGATGGGTTTGGGGTTGCAGAGCAGCTGTAGGGTGTGTGCTGAGTGGGGTCCGATGGGTTGGGGTCACAGAAGTTAATGGGAGGGATGCTACTGTGCTCAGAGCACAGCCCCAGGAGTCTGGGGGAGAGCTTCTGGCTCGGCTCCGGTCCGTCCTTTGTGACTCCAAGCAGTGATGTGTCCTCTGCATCCCTCAGTTCCATGCATGTGAGTGGGGAGGATAATCCAGCTCTTTCTCCACCTGCCTGAGACACAAACATTGCACAGCCATTGGAGTGTGTGTGTGATGCACCCAGGACAACACTGCCCAACCTGGCACACAAGTTGGCTGGGAGCTCCTGGGGCTGTGTCATGAAGGAGGGCAAATTCCTCAGCGGCTTCCATCGAAGGGTGGTGGTGTTAGATGGGAAAAATAGGGCAAAATATCCAGGAAAAATATCTGTTTTTCTGTTTTCCTTAAAGAAAGTCCCAGAATTTAATAAAAATAATGATTTGAAAATACTGATGATCATTGCTTCCGAAAGTCAGGTCCTGCCCCGGTGCTGGGGTAAGCCTGAAGCGGGGTGGAAGCTCCTGAGAGGCGGCTGTTCACCTGCATCGTGTGCTCTATCTTTTATTTTTCTTATTTCTCTCTTCTTTCCCTCCTCTCCCTCCCCTTTCCTCCCTCCCCCTCGTCCTCTGCGCCTCTCATTTTCCATCCCTTTAAATGAGGTCACCCTGACTGAATGAAGGACGCAGAGAGCGGGAGAGGTCACGCATTAGCACTGCTATAACTGCGCTGCTACTGAAACCAGGCAAGTCATCCATCACGGCCTCCACTACTCCATTAGGCCCCGCATGAAATATGCCCTGCTCTGGATCGCACGGCCATACATCTCCCCGTCTAGACACCTTCCTGTTGTGTGAAGATCAATGCCGCGCGGTCATGCATCATGTGTCATCCAGTAGCCCTCACTCTAATAATCATGTCTATTCTCCAGTCTGCAGAATAAATTATGGGCGCTGTGAAAGTACTATATTATTCAGCAACCTTGGTCACTAATGGATTATTGGTTTATTGGCTGATAATGTGAGCTCCTTTTTTTTTTTTTTTTTTTTTTGTTTTTGGCTGGATCTCGTCCTTATTTATTTTTTTTTATTTTCCGTGGTTGTTATTCTGAATGATGGCTGATTTGGGTTCTCATCCGCAGGCTCTCACCCTCGCAAAGCAATTGTAATAATAAAGCCCTTTGACTGTGGGCCTATTGCACTGGCTTGTGCTTAATAAGGATGGCTTTGTCTGGAATAGAAGTCAGATCTCTCTCTTTACCAGTTTGGTTTCCCATTGGACTTTATTCCCTGACCTCTTTTCATAGACTCACAGAACGGCTGGGTTGGAAGGGACTTCAGATACCATCAGTTTCCTACTCCTGTTATGGGAGGCTGCCAACCATTACATCAGGTGTCCCACGGTCCCATCCTGCCTGGCCCTCAGCACCTGCATGGGTGAGAATGGGACAGTGTCCAAAGGGGCTGGGAGCAAAGAGCCAAGGGGTTCCCTCCAGGTGCCTGCAGGCACTGCTGGTGATGGCATCCATCACCCTCTGGGCTGGCCGGTGGCACAGGAGGAAGAAGAGGAGGAGCCCCGTGGTGAGGAAGAGCTGGGCAGGGCTGGATAGACTCGTCTGGCACAGCGTTAATTGTCTGTAAGAGTGCTGCACTGCTCCGCCGTGCCTGCCTCAGTGTCAGCTGCTAATTTGTTGCTGTTTGTTTGTACATGACAGTAATGTGTTTACCTCATTAGGGGATGTCAAAGTTCCCCAAATCTGTAGCTGGGAGATTACGGATTTCCTTTGCTGACACGTGGAGGAAGCGCAGCAGACGAGAGAGAGGGGTTTTGGCAGTGGGATGGAGGCAAAGCAAAAGGATGCATTAACCCTTGGAGATCTCAGTCTGACCGACAGAAAGTCACAGCCTTCCTGGGAAGGGGCTGCTGCTGTTTCCCCAGATCAGAGCCATGTGTCAGGCTGCTGCCATTAAATCCCCTTGGACATCACAGCAAGGACTGCGACGTAAAAGCTGTAAAAGCTCTTAAAGCAAGGACATGAGAAAGAATGGGCATATAAAGAAAGATCAGAAAACAGCCTCTTATACATCGCCCTCAGCTCCTCAAACCACTGCCAGGTCTGCGTGCAGCTACTCATTGAGCGGCCGTTTTCCATTAGTTATGATTAAACTACCCTGCAGTTAGTTTGTTCACTCCTTTCCTCCAACCAGTTCTAATGTTGGCCATAATTATTGTAGTGGTGGAGGAGTCCCTCAGACAGCCCTGCCTTCCTCCTCAGTGGGTTTGAAGCTGGCCTTGGCCATATCCAGCGCCTGAGATGAGGTCTGGGTAACCAAAGGCTACAGATCTTGATGTTGTCTTCCCCTGTTTGATGACACTGGACCTCAGTGACTTGTGCCTTCCCTTGTCTGATGGCTTTCAAACCTGTCTGGTTTACAGGATGGCTCTGAGAATTAACTAGTTAAGATTTTGCTGATTATTCTGAAGCTACTAGAGGCTACTGCTGCCTGGTTGTCTGCCAACACACCACATTCATCACCTTTTGTGTGAATGAATTCCTAGGATGCTGTCCAAACTGACAAGAGGAGCAGGGAACACTTCCTGTGAGGGCAGAAAGAAGGCTTTAGGAAACTGAAGGAGCAATTCAAGAGCCACGTCCCACTCCCACATCCCTGTTTTCATGGTCCCCCATGCCACAAGAGCCCAGCAGTGCCATGCACCCATCCCTGCAGCATCGTGGCCGCAGCTCTTGGAAGAGGGAAGGAAAAACCATAGGGATGGGAACGAGGGAAGGTCTTCCTTTGCTCCACAGGGTCACTGCATCACATGCTGGGAATTCCTCAGCAGCTGGTGCCTGACAGGCAGAAGGAGTATCTTAGGGAAGATCTCTGCAATCGGCTTGACGGGAGCGGCTGGTTCTGCTTCCTCTGAGACACAACTCCAGCACTACATTTGACTCTGCTGATCAGATAGGAGCTGCATTACAAGGCAATATTGTGGTTTCCCTTAATGTCCTGCCAAACTACATTTGTCTTCTCATTCCTTCCCCACCCTGCCTGAGCTGCTCAGGTCGTGGCATGGAGAGAAAGCCTTCCTTGTGAGGAGGAGGATGGAGCTGGGGCTGATCAAAGACCTAATGTAGATGTTGATGTGTGTTCTATTTTAGTCAGGAACGAGGAAGAATAATTTAGAGGTACTTTAACTGGTTCTTATAGAGAGATCTTGACCTGAAAGGATGCATGAAGCATCCTACAAGGCTGAAGAAGCAGTGGTAAAATCCCGATAGGTTTCCCTTTAGTATTTCCAAAACTATCAAGAATGTGGCTCAAAATTGGTAGCCTTCCAAACATGTAAATCCACAGCAGGGCGATGTGATTGATGAGGCTGAGAGCTGTTCAAGGCCTGGAATGGTGATGTGTGGAGGGTTGAGGAATGGCTGTGCTTGGGTCTTGGTGCTGCAAGGAGCAGCCCCTGTTTGGGCAAAGGGCGGGAGTGCAACAGTTGAGTCTGTCCTTATCTCTTAAAATCAGTGAGGAATTGCAGCAATTTGTTCGTGTGCCTAAACACTGCTGCCGAGGTCTGCTCACAGTCATCCTGAATCATCTCAGTGTAAAGGAGAAACCAAGTAAACAGCAACAGCCACATCAGACCCTGAGCAGCACCAGCCAAAAATATTGCTGTGTGGCTGTTCCAAGTGCCATCAAGCATATGGCTAGCAAGGGCACTTTGTCATCTCTGCCTAGCAGGACTGAAATACTGTTCCATCAGCTTCCATCTGCATCTGTCAATGGAAGAAGGCTTCCATCATGCAACCTCTGTAGGTAGCAAGGGAGAAAGGTACTCTAAGGTACTCCGTTTTCTCCAAAAATTGGTAGAAAGGCCGGGTAGTGGCTTTGCTCAAAGCATCAGAGTACAGGTGGTAGCAGCCAGAAGGTGTTGTGGCCATGGAGAGGTAGGCTGAGCCTCGAAGAATTACGTAGAAGCTTGTGCTGATTTTAATTATACATAAAATCAGTTGGAACTGTGCATGAACACATCTGGCTGTGCAGAGGCACGAGCACATGTGGCCATTAGCACCCAGCACCTGCACACATGGCTAACTACTGCCAGCAGGCATGGCCATGGGTCTGCATCGTATCAGTGCATGTGTGCATGGGGAGAAGAGAAAAAAAAACTGAGAAAGGAAATGGACTGGAACCTCCCAGCTTTCCTCTACCTGCTGCTCCAGAGATCTTTTTCCTTGAAATTGCTCCTTGCCACAGTGATGGAGGGCTCACAGGGCTGCTTGGGACCCTCAATCCATCTTCTGCAGTCAGAGAGAGAGGAGAAAGGGGGAACTCCCCAATTCCTGAGTGCATTTCTCCATTTGTTTGATCCATAGCCATGGCCCTCCACCTGCAGAATCCCTCAACTATCACATTTCTCCTGCTCTGGCCGATAACGAAGATAATTGTTTCATCCACTTTGTCAAGCTGAAATGAAAAGAGGGCAAAGCAAAATGATGCCATCATAAATCATCAGGCTGAGACAGCAAAAAAAGGACAAGATAGTGACTTCATTAAGGGTTATGTATTGTGTCATTAAGTTGGCAGGGGTCACCTTTCATGTCACGCAGCAGCCCCATGATGCATTGCCGGCTCCTCTTTCCAATAAAATTAAACGTAGATGTAAAACTGATTAGGCCGTGTTTGCTTCAGCCCAAGGCAAGGGAACTGCACGGGGAATAATTGATACAAGATCGCGACTGATTTGTAATGGCAGCGATTTCTCTTCCTGGTCATTTCTTCGCTGACCTTGCCCATTAAAATAAGCCCAGCTGCCTCGAGAAGAGAGACGCACGTTCCACCCGTCCTCCCCCTGCCTGGAATTCATTTCCTCACTCTGCTTCCTCGGGTTTCTCACTCAGCATCCTCACAGGTTGGAGTTTCATGGCTCAGTGTGATGGGGCACAGCCTCTGGTGCCTTACTGATCTTTCTGGTACCTCCAACCTCACATCACTCCCTGGCAGTGGCACTGCACTCCTGCCTGGAAGACGCTGCCACCCTCTTGGCTCTGCCGCCTGCTGCTTGCTCCTCGGATGCCCTCTATTTCCCCTTCCCTTCCCCTGCAGCATCTGTCTGACAGCACAGTGCCCACGATAGCACTCTGTGCTTCACAGGAGCCTCCCTGGTGCCCCATATGCTTTGGTGCCCAAGGAGCCTCAGCGCATTTACGCTCCCACCACTCACAGCGCTGTCAGGGAAGGGGAGGGAAAGTGAGCGCAGTCCAGGGGTGAAGGTGGAGGCAGCACCAGGATTTTAACTTCTGCTTGCGCTTTCCTGCAGGGGGATTGAAAGAGGAAAAATACAATGCTCAGCTGCAGCACAGCACAGAGCTGGAAAACATTCGACCTGGGTGGCTTTCAGAGGGATTACTTATCCACTTAGAGCTAAATATGTGTTTACATGATCTGATGGAGCAGAACTCTCACTTGCAACAACTGTGCCTCATTCTTGATGCCTTTTGGCCAAGGTTTTCCTAAGTGGCTTCTGGATTTGGGGCTCTCAGTCTGAGAGAGGGCCCCAGTTTGTGAGCAATGCCATTAAATCATGCTGGAAAACTGCCTCAAGTGATGGTGGAATGGATTTATCCCGTGGCCACAGAGCACTCTGCAAACCCCTACCCTTTTTTGGGGGATGAGTTCAGGGCCCTCCTGCTCCCCTCCTTCATTCAGATCAGGGAACCTCCCAGCTCTCAGGCAACTGGTTGAACCAAACACTCACGTTAATGACACTGGAAGGAAGCAGAGTAAATAACAACCATTGGATCCCCTTTGCAATGAAAAACTATTAGAGAGACAGAACCAGTAAAACAAATACCATTCCATGCGTCAATCTGAGACATATGAGCTGAAAATACATAGAGGGAGAGAGCACACACGAGAGAGGGGATGCAAAAGCCTTATAAATGGCGAAGTGAAAAACACCCATTTCCCATGCAATAACTAATACGGTGTGGAACAAAGGAGCTGAGGAGCTGAGACCTTCTCGCCATAAACAACCAACGGAAATATAAACATTTTCTAGGGCTCAGATGGCTGATGCTTCGATTTTATTTTACTTTTCTATACCTTTGACAGCTAAATTCAGTCATTTGTGAACAACGTGGCCATAAAAATGAGTAACAGTGATTGGAGGTATCTTACTTTTGTTTTAATGTGCTCTGGAGTGATTCTCCGGAGCTGCTCCAACCAATGTGGGAAGGAGGGGGTGAGATCCTCCAGCAGATCCTTAGTCACTGTTTGCAGTCCTCACAACAGCAGAATTCCCCAGTTTACACCGCTGGGGACGGGGCCTGGAGGGCTCCTGCAGTGCTGGCTCCAAACTCTAAATAACGCTGTCCTCAGCTGCACTGTTTGGGATTTGTTTGCAGAGCCCCATTGGAGGCAGCTGTCTGCAGAGCACTGCCTGGGACAGGCACAGGGGTGGGCTGCAGAGATTTTATCATCTCTTCAACTTTTCCTCTTCTTTAATTATTTGAGCTATGTCAAAGCGGAGCAGAGGGGTTTTGTCAGCAAGCAGAACAAGGGAGGCATTCCTTGCCAACCTTCATTTGTGTAGGGGTGAAGTACAGCTGCATGAGAGCTGGAAGGGGCACTGGCTGTCCGTGCTGCAGTTTTGGTCTGTTTTCATCCATAAACTGCTCATAAAATATAGGTGAAGCTGGTAAAACTTCGTTTTACCTGCCTGCACAAGGTACCTCACCAACATGAACTGCTTTGGGATCCTGGGATTAAGGAAACCTTAAGGTTTGCTTTCCGTTCTCAGCAATGTAAATCTTTATGGGAGTTTGTATAACCCTTCTATGGACACCTTCGCTACGGTAGCACAAGGGAATGAGTTTTGCTCTCTGTCCATCTCAGTGTAAATGAGCATTTGGGCCTCAGGTTGAGGAATTTCCCCAAACCAGGGGGCTGACATTTGCAGTGGGTGGAGGAGAGCGTGTCCTGAGGGTGAATTCCCTGGGTACCCAATGATTACTTGGCTGGGAACTCGCTTCGGGGCAGATCCTAAATCATACAGCCCAGTGCTGTGCATCTGGTCTTCAGTGATGTGATATTAGGTGATATTTAAAGCTAAAGCCGGCTCTGATGGTGAGATTTACCAGGTTGGAAAGCGGAGCTGTAAAGCACCATGAGCAGGAGCTTCAGCTGAAGGTGGAAATCAACTGCTGTGCAAAAAAAGCCAGGGGAAAAAAAACAAAAAACCACATATATTGTCAAAAGTCCCATCTGGAGGGGCTTGGGCTGTGCAAGATGGGGATTTCCATGCTCAGGCCCCAGGTCCCAGCGAGCTGCTGTGGCTCAGAATAGACCCAGTAAGTGCTGCAGCAACCGAGCGCGCCGCGGCACAGAGCTGCTCTCCATCCACACCTCTGACCTCCCAGCATTTAGAAAAGACATCTTCTGAGATGGATGCACACCCACAGGGACGGTGAGAAAGGGCAAAGCGCATTCCTGCTGCACTCCCCCACGCTCCGCTCGCAGCCTCTCCCACCGCCAGCGCTCTTTTAGTGCCAATTGTAACAGCCTGAAGACACGCGGGGGGGAAAAAACTGGGGGCTCATTAAGTAGATCAAATGTTAAGGTAACATTATGTGCCACAGTGCGTCCTGCAGGCTGCTGGGGACGGTCACCCAAGGTGGCTGTAATGAGCTCCATTTCTGCTCCTTCTCAGGGCTGCAGGAATCAGTGCTGTGCCTGCAGCAGAGCTCCCCATGCACTGCCCTCAGCCCGTGCGCAGGGTGTTGTGCCAGCTGTTCCTGGGAGATGCAGGCTGTGTGAGTTCAGAGGTGCCAGGGTGCAGCTGGCACTGCATAGCGAAAACAAGAGGAGCCGAGATGATCCCTGCTCCCAGCACCACATTGCCCAGTGCCTCCATTGGATTCTGCCCAACTCGTGCCACAGAGTCAGGATGGTGAGCTCTGATCCCAGAGCGATTTTTCTTAATGTCTTTATATAGATGAGTTAACTCAGAACCTTTCCAACACAAGCATGTTTTTCTGTTCCTTCATCCTGACCTTGGCATTTTCTTTCTCCACTCCAAGTTCTCTGCTGTCCTCTGGCCAGCTTTGCCTCTCATTTGTCAATGTTATTATTGAATTTTCAAATGCCAGTAGTGCACATAAATCAATGGCTGGCTTCTCCCCAGTGGCGTATCCCTGCCACATGTGGTCATTCATTTTTTTTAATAAGTCCTCCTCTCCTTTCACCCATTTATAAAAATGCATCTTGTTCGCCTGCCGCCGTCCATCATCCGGTGAGTCCAGCTATTTGTTGCCCCTGAGTGCTTATTCATCAACGTTTTCAAAAGCAAAATCACTCTTCGCCTCCTGCTCTTATTGTGCCATCAATCTCGACTGGGGATCAATAAACCTCACTTTTGCAATTTTTTCCCCCCATCGTCCTGCACTGGCTTTCCCAAAGTCTGGTGGTTGTATTTACATTTCCAACTGATCACCGGGAGCAGGGCAATGACAGAGCTGAGCAGCAGGATGCTTTCATTTGCTCCCAGCATGGCAATAACTCGGTTGGCATCACTCATCCCCACCTGTAGACCCCAAGGATCGAACGCTCATCTCCTTCCCTCTCTTCTCAGCCTGGGGATTCCAAATGGGGTGAAGATGAGCCGTGGCCATGAGCTTCTCACAGACATCAGCCCTGGGGATGGGGAATGGGTGAATATTCTTCTTCTAAACCGAATTTAAATGAAAAATATGTTTTCACTCAGAACTGAAATGGCCACTGAAAAGCCATTTTTATGGGTTTTTTTTCTTTGTTTTTCAGTAATAACAATCAAAACTAGAACTTTTTTTTAAACTTTTCTACCTCAAGAATACTCTCAAAAGCATGACATTTATTTCTGAATCTGTTTCCAAGAAAACAGGCCTTTTTCTTTTTTGACCAGAAATGTTTTCCAAAGCTGAATATTTTCACCTGCCTTCTGAAAAAGCCAAACATTGCTGTTATCAGCTTTATCTTCTCGTTGACTTTCTAAAAACCCCCACCTGAAAACACTTCCAGCTTCTGGGATTTTCCACCCCATGCAGATAATGGGACTTTGGTTCATGGCAATCACAGCTGCGATGGAGCACATGGAGATGGGGCTCAGCCCCATGGGTTGGAGGTCACCATGCCTCCCCTGCACGTTGCATTTCCAGCCCTTTTCTGCATTCATTGGAGACAGAGGGGAGCCTGCCCTCTCAGCCCTTCCTTAACGAGGCCAGGGATGGGATGTCCCAAACTTCTCAACTGGAGAAACCTGCATAAAGGAAGAAAAGCAGCAAACAAAAGCATGTGCCGACGCAATGAATTCGAGCCGCAGTCACGAACATTTTGTGGTTTGACACTTAATTGATTAACTAATTTGAGGCAACAAGATTTAGTGTAGCAGCAGATTAGTGTGGAAGGGCCTATGAGGCCGCACTCCCACCTTCCAGCAGCGTTGGCTGCAGGAGCAGCAGAGGAGATCCCCCATGGCTCAGCACCGGGGGAGCGCAGCGGAAAGGTCAGGCGCTGACTTATCAGCATAGACAAAATCCCTTCCTATAATATATGTGTTTATTCTCAAATTAAATATATTAATGTATTATTTGTTCTTAAAATGTCATTCAATAGATAGTAGGCTTAGGTTTCCTGGCAGACCTTTGAAGCTTAAAGAGTAATGTAATAATAGTACATTAATCCATAAGCTACACAGCCTTCTCCCAGCAGACCCCAAACTCCAGAACTGGCTCCGAAGTGCTGAATTTGCTGCATCTGTTTCTAGGAATTTCTGTCTAACAATAGTGGGTTTGTTGGAGGCTGCTCTGCCCATTCCAGCATGAAATGCTGCTTTTCTCCTCCTCCATCTGTTCGGCGTTAACATTTGGGCACCTGTACATGGTGTTTCTGGGGGCAAAGGCAGGTGTCCCTCCCCATAGCCACGCACGTCGTGGTTCCCCTGAAGCAGGGTGGGCTCCCAGCATCGGATCCCACTCCCCACAGCCCTGCTGAGAGCGGGGCTGCAGAGCCAAGGTTTGGTTTGGGCCGAGCCCCAGTTTGAGCTGGAGGAAATGCTGCATTTGGACTTTTCCCCAGGCTGAATTCTTGGCACAAGGAAATCATCTCTTGGAAAAAAAAAAAAAGAAAAAAAAAAGTCTTGAAAGAATGTCTCCATCTTTTCCTCCAAATCATCCATCCATCTATCTGTTTGTCTGTCTAGAGATGATAGCTTGATAGCTCTCTAAATGCCAAACCTGATGTTTTGGAGAGCTTGGAATCCTTCTCTGAACCGCTCTGATTTTAATTCTGCAAGTCTTAATACTTGATTGACAAATACAGCTAAACAATCCATCACAGTCGCCTTATCTAAAAAATGTAACCTTTTTCTGTTTATGGAACACGCACATGTGGAACATGTTTTTCTTTTACTGTCTATTTATTCCAGACAGTTCAGAGCATTTTTGTTTTTGTATTTCGCACTGGTTTTGCTGGCTCCTCCTGCCTTCCCCTACCTCACCTCTCACCTCTGGTTCCTGGAAAAGAGGCTCAGTTGCAAACAAACCCGGCTGTGCGTGGATGTGGGGCTGTGAGGAGGGACAATGGAGCAACAGTGTGGGGCAGGGAGCTCCAGTGCTGCAGGGCTCTGTGCACGCAGGTCATGGTTGGGCTGCAGAACGCCGGGCGCTGCCACAACGATGGCAGTTCTCATTGGAGAGCTGTAAGGGAGATGGGAACCCTCCCTCATTTCATGCAGTGTTGGTGGGCTGCCAACGCAGTGGGAGCACCTGACAGAAATTGATGTTGAGGTTTTGTTCGCCGCTGTGGGCGTTATTGCCAACGGTGTTGACAATTATTAAATTATGGCTGCTGCTCTAATGATAGTCAAAGTAATGTTGGTTAATTGCTAAGGCGAATTAATGGCTTCTGCAATTCTGTCTTTGAGGAGAAGCCTTGGTGGAGCGGTGATGCTGAAAGTGTTACTGCTATGGGGAGGGAGCCAACGCGGCCCCACTGCTGCCCCACTCCCATCCCAACCCCACCCCACCTGACGTCACGCTCTCCAGCCCTGCTCACAAATGGCAAATAGGGAAATAAATCATGGCCGAAGGGATGGGATTTGGCAGGAAGGAGGATCACACTCCACTCTGCTTCCCAGAAGCTCG
This sequence comes from Tympanuchus pallidicinctus, assembly GCF_026119805.1. Taxonomy (NCBI): domain Eukaryota; kingdom Metazoa; phylum Chordata; class Aves; order Galliformes; family Phasianidae; genus Tympanuchus; species Tympanuchus pallidicinctus. The sequence continues at coordinate 758,582 of NW_026294760.1, forward strand.
CGGTGCCCCGGAGAGCAGAGATTTCCTGAGGTGACCCCAGATCCCAGAGCCACAAAGGTCACTGAGGGAACATGCTGGGATCCTTCTCCTCAGCCCTTGTAATGGTATTAGCAATGACTGTTTCTTACTCAATCATACTCCCAAAGGATTTTCAATAAACTTTTTATGTGCCATAACTGTTACATTAAATAAAGCTGAAAGTATTGAGTAAACTGACTGTAAATCACTTTAGATGCCTTGGAATTACATTAAGTGTGAGAATTATGGATCTTTTGCTGCTCGCAGAAACAGAGAGACGACAGAGCCAGAAATTTTTATGCTGCCAACCCTTCTGAGGGTTTTTTTTTAATTATTTCTTCGTGCCACACAACAGTGTTTTCCTTCTGTCCATGGCTCTTCCTGGGACACGTGGGGGCTGAGCTCTATCCCTGTGGTGCAGAGGGAGATTTTCCCTTCCAACCAAGCTGGGATGGCTGAAGCCTGGAGCAGAGTGCTGGGGTAGTGTTGTAGAGTTGAAGAGCTCTATTGCATTGAGAGTGATTTGCTGTTGGTAGCCCAGCAGGCACTGCTACATCCACACAACATTGGACATAAACACCTTTAGGCACCCCAAAGTCAGCTTCAGTGCACGTTCCATTCAGCACCCGATGGAGAGACGATGCAACAGAGCAGGCAAAGCACCTTATGCTGCAGGATAGGGGAACTGCTCCTTTCCCCATCCAACCCCCTCTCCCAAACACAGCACAGCCAAGCTCTCTCCTGCCCGCAGCCGCCCGATGAGAAAACAGTGAGCAAAGGGCTCCCAGTGGGAAAACCTCCTGTTCTGCTGATCTTGTAAATCAGCCGAATTCAGCATGTCACAGGCACGTCCTACAACACGCAAGACAATGCCCAGATTTTTGTAGTGCAAAAGCATATTAACCTTTGTGTACTCTTGCCGGGTTTCGACAAAAGATGTCTGTTAAGAACTGCAGGGCTCATTGTAATTGCATGTGGGTAAGCGATCCGGAGCTGTGTGAAGATAAGAAGAAATTGCTAAAGGCAAATCACCTGGGTTTTATTATGCTTGCCCTAAAAATAATTAGCATGGCCTATGAAATCATACTGCGAGGGGGTTTGTTTTAGCAGGAAACCATAACCTGGGCATTGTGGCTTTCTTTCTGGGGAGCTGATCTTTGTAGTGGTGTCAATAGGTCTCTTTCTATAGTTTTTTTTAACTGCAGTAAAAGGAAAATGAAGGGGCTGGGATTGCACTGAATAGCAGCGAGGAGCCCGGTTGGCAGCCTGTGAGATCTGGGTTGTGTCCTGCTGGAACCAGAGCCTGACCTTAAGGAAATCCCTGCCAGCATCCATGGGGAGTGCATCCCTGTGCCGCTGCCCCAGGCGCTGCTTCTAACACAGGATCACGGGTTGTGAGGCATCCACCAGGCACGAATCCACCACCTCTTCTCAGAGCAAAATGTTGTTTTCCATTTGCTGCGTCTATCCAGGACCGTGGAAATATCAAGGTCGCGAGAGAAAGCAAGGAGTAAAAGAGCAGCCGCACGCAAAATTACAGGCTTGCTGTTTTCAACGCTCGCTTGCTCGCCGTTTGGGCTGGGTTGCAGGTGATCAGAGCTCTGAAAAGCATTTGTGCACAGACTGCGTTACCAACCCTGAGCACCGGGAGCCCTGAGTCAGCTGTCCTCAGCATCACGTGTCGGGGCTTAAATAATGAGGTATCCAGGAGCAGTAAATGCGGGGCCGTTCGCCTGAAGCCTGCAGGGATTTTTGGGCTGTGTTCCAGCAGCTGTTCTATGGCAGCCGATGGTTCTCCTACACCTGGGCACAGTGAGGTGCCTATGAGCCAAATGAGAGCTTGTGGGGCTCCCACTGCTCCCACCCCCCATCTCCAGCTGCACCGACGCAATATAAAAGCCCCCACGTTCCACCCTGAGCGATGTGTGTCTCCAGCAGTAACTCCCCCTGTGTGACATACAGCCCATCAGTGCTGATTCCCCGTCTTCTTGGTTCTGATACAGTTGTTTTTCTCTGTTTCGTTTCCCGGTATTTGCTGTAATCCTTATGTAATCCTGGGAGATTATTTTTCATGGTGCAGCCAATAATTTATGGAGTTCTACTCTGTGTTTTCTCTATGGAGAAGATGAAGAGAAGAAGGGCTGCTGCCTTACTAGTTCACAGTGTTCTGATATAGTCCTCTCTTTGGGCTGAAGGCATCGATGTATCTCTGATGGATTTAAATAGGTCTCCCAGCCAGAAAATGATTGCTCAGAGCTTCTCTCAGGTCCTGGGGGCGGAGGTGTTTATTTCCCTGTGATAACAGGGCACAGATGTGGATCTGATCTTCTCTTTTCATGATGCATCTGAATTTTTCTAACAGCAGTTCTCCCACTTGATAGCTTTTAGGGTGAAGCAAACAACAAATCCCCATTGACTTGCTGTTCCAGCAGCTCTCCACAGAAGCACATGGTGGTTTCCCCAGTGGTTGTTTGTACTGCTTTGCAGTGGGACAACCAGTTTTGCTTTGTGTTATTTGCTTTAGTTTGGCTGGGTCAGTAAGCACCCAGCTGGCTGCCCATCAGCATGAGGTCTGTGGATGAAATCCATCTTGTATCAAAAGCAAAGCTCTGAAGGGCTCAAGTGGGATGTGAGCTGAAGTAAGAGTTGGTCGGTGCGTTGAGACTCCCATCAGCTTATAGGAGGTCAAGGGAAGTACAAAGGAATTGACATGAAAGCAGAGTGTGCTGTGCTGCCCCGGAGCTCTGCAGGTACCGCTTGTGTACCTCCCACATCTGAGGGCTCCAGTTTGTGGTGTTGGGACTTCAGTGTCTCCAGGGCCACCGTGAATGGCAGCAATCACTGCTATCCCTCTGGGGAGGGATGGCTGCAGGTTCTTGGGCTGCTTTTCTGTGCTGGCTCAGAGACTTGGAATGCTGTGCTTATAGGAGGAGCACCCACTGCAGACTGCTCCTTCCTGGGGTCCCTCCATGTTGGCTTTGCCCAGCTGCTTTCTGAGCTTCCTTCTAAAGGTCATAAATATCCTTTTCCCCTCCGTTACACATTCTAAAACAATGGATTCCCTTCTGCAGCCACTTGGGCTGGGTTTATTAGGCAGGGAGGTGAGTTCCTGGAGCAATATTCACTGGAAAAACAGAAACACACTGCTCCGTATTTTGGGTTGCACTGAAAGTAAAAGTACAAACAGCCTTCTGAACATGCACAGAGCAGACAGCAGCCCATGGGACATGAACCCAGCTGTTGTTTTACACTTACACAAGGCTGACCTGGAGCTCTACCCAGAACGTGTCTACCCCATGTGTTCTGTGGAGCAGCTGGGATGCACCGAATGCCTTGATGCTCCATTTTCCATTAGTGGGATGGGGTAAGGAAGTCACAGAGGTGAACGCAGGGAGGCTGGTGAGCTGCCCTACGTGGTGCCCCAGGCTGAGCCAGGCTTGTTCTGAAGCTGAGAAGCTGGGAGATGCAGCTCTCTGGTGTGGAGGCAGGAAGATTGATGGGGAGCTGGTAGGCTTCCTCTGACACGAGTCCCCTTGTGCTATTCAATGCCTCACTAAGCTCCCAAGTCTCAGAAACAATGCTAGCTCAGAAACCAGCCAGGGAATCCCTTTCCTTGCTGATCATGTATTTTTCTGCTATAAAACACTGTAAGAAAGGCATTAAATTATATAAACCACAACAGTGTTCAGTCCTTATAGCCCTCAGTGAGTTGGAGGCACTAAAGACAATGTGATGTAGCTGTAGAGCAGTTTCCACGCTCTGGATTTGTGTTATTAAATACCAGAATAAATAGTCATTTCAAACCCACATCATTTGTCAGCTCTTGAGTTATGGCTGCTTTGGTAACTTAGACACCCTCTCCTGCCAAGTTCCCATGCTCTTTGTTTTGAATATGTATAATTTTATGTGTTTGGACTTAAATAACTTCTGCTGTTTCTCCAAGATTCCTCCTGTGCTGGAACCTGCCAGATCCCTCCTGGGAAGGAACAAAGGCAAAGGCACTTCCAAGCAGGATGAGAAGGAAGGGGACAGGGGGCTGTGCTTTGGAGAAACATATTGTTCAAGGCTTTTTTTCAAAGGAATTGGAAAGTCGTGCAGAAACTGAAACAACTTTGCTGTTAACTTTGGTCGTGGGTCTTGGGAATGTGTCTTTTTCCCATGAAGTCCCAATGGCTTTAGGTGCTGAATGGCTACACAGAACCCAACTCATCGTCTGATTCCATCTAAAAACAGCTCCTGCTGGGTGCCTCCATCACCTGGGTGCTTTCTTAAAATCCCTCTATGTATCTATGAGCCTTTTTATGTATTGAATGTCAATCTGGACTTGTTTTGCATGCATGAGTATGGCAACATCACTGAGATCTCTGTGCAGACGAGGATGCTGTTGGTGCCGTTGCACCATCCCTGCCCTGTAGCACTGCAGAGGGGAGCACTGAGTTGGGTAAGGAGGGGATTCCTGATGCTGTGTAGGACCAGGATGGGTTGGTGCTGTGTTCACAGGTGGAATGAGTTTGGCATCTCTTAGCTGCCATTGATCAGCTCCTGCATGCATGACAGAAAGGTCATGGACACGTGGGGGTAACAAGGGCTCTCGTGAGTGAAGAGTAAGATATAGCAGCATTTAGAGCTGGCTGCAGACTTCAATATTTCAAAATCAGGCTGGGGTGAAGCAGAAGTGATATTTCATTTCAGAAACACTCTGAGAGGCTCCAGGTTGGATATGAGAGCCTTGGGGCAACTTGTGCCCCCCTGGCCCCGTTCTTCCTGTCCCCACGTGTGTGCTTTTTTGGTGGTGTGATGAGCAGAGGGAGTTGATATGGGAGACAGCATCCACCCATCACCTCTGGGAGGGTGTGCTCAGCTCTGCCTCGGTGAGTGGGGCTCATGGCATGTGCTGTTGGTACAAGGGAGCTGCTTGGGCTGGTGAGAGCACACAGGGCATAGGAAGGGCATTGGAAACATCTGTCCCTTACGTCTGAGGAGCTGAGTGACTTCTAGGGATGCCAGAACTGCAGCAAGTCCTGTGGAATAGGCTGTTGGTTTGAATTTATTTACAGGGGAGGGGGAAGATTTTTGGTGCCTAAAATAGTGTGAAGTACTGTGATGCAGAGGGCCTCTACACGTTGGGCTCTGGAGGTGATTGCTGCAGGTACCCCCCGTCATGGGGCAGCCAGCAGAGCTGGGAGGTGCACAGTGCACATCCTCACTGTCAGCATCCCTATGGGCACCCAAAGCTCCGTTATTTATTATTATTTACCTATTTATTGGGAAAGCACTGAAGGCAGATGGATAATGGAAAGGTTAAGCAGCAAATTGCAGTGCTTTTGCCTGACCAGGGGACGCGGGGCACAGCCTTCCTAACCTGTAATAAAAGCCCTAATGGGAGAGGAACATTATTTTGCCTTCCACTAAAGGGCAATTTTCTGATCAGCTCTTGGTTTGAAGTATGCAGAGAGGAAAGAGAACGGAAGGAGAGAAATATATTTATATATAATATATATTAAAAAAAAAAAAAAAAGGGAGAAAGAAACACTTACACTTTAATGGAAGCTCATTTTGGTAAAGTACCCGAGTGGCCCCCGTGGGCCTGGAGAATTAAGCGCTGTCATTCATAGCTTGAAAGCGGAGCCATCCAGTTTGCAGACACCTGTCATAATTAAACTAATGGCTCTGAAAATGTGCCTTGATATTAAATCTATCTTCCGCCAAGGAGCAGGGCTGATTAAAACCGCTGTTTGACAGTTAATGATGAACCTCGCGCTTGCTGAGCTCTGTAACTGGAACAGACCGGTTCGGCCCTCCCTGCACTGATTTCCCAGAGCCCTGGGGCCCATGGGGTGCTGCCTTCATCCCCTCCTCTTCCTCACCCCTGCATGCAATGGTAACCAACCCCACACACCCAACTGTGAGCAGCAATGGGATGCAGCTTGACGATCCTTAAGGTCCTTTCCAGCATAACCCATGTGTGGGTCTGTGCTCTTTGGGTACTTCCAGCCCTCTGCCCTACAGCACAGGCAGTGAAGCTTCCTGGTTTGCTCCTTCATTTAATGGATGTGGGGGGCACGGCTTCTCCGAAGGGGTGAGCAGCACCCAGCACTGTGTTGGGGGCGTTGGATTGGCAGAGCACGCGTTCATGGGTGAGGATGCTGCGGAGGGGTCTGTGGAGATGGATTTTCTCTATGTGCAGAGGAAGAGCCACTTGTTGGAGCTGCGGATGGCGGAGCCGTGCTGACACCCAGCCGGGCTCCTATCTGACTATCATTAGCTTTCTTACCCAGCTCTAATGCCATCCGCTGCCACAACAGTAATTACCGGGAGATTAGGCGGCATTAAGCACTCTTTAATTTGACACATTGCAATGATCTCCATTCAGCCTTTCTGCTCGAATAACTCTCCATAAATATTTTGTGAGGCTACCAAAATAAACAGAGGCTCGGCTGTTTGCACAGCTGAGGTCTCTTCAGTTCCCTTGGAGCCCAGGTAGCAGAGCAGGGGTGGCAATGAGGGGCACCCAAGCAGTCCCTGGGGTGTGCACAGCACCCGGGAGGGGGAGGTGGCCTCGTGGAGCAGAAGCAGAAATAATAATGATAATGTATGCCTCGCACCGACGGCAATTTAATAGGAAACATTTTTTAAACAACAGCCCAATAAAGAGAGATGGGTATTTATGTAAGAAGTGGCTGCATTAGAAGAAATAATAATTACACTGGAGTTGTGTTCTTCTTTTTTTTTCTTTTTCTTTTTTTTTTTTTTTTTGGTGTGCTATTAGCTTAGACATTATTCATTAAGTAATGCAATGGAAAACCACTGTTAATACAGCAATAAATCCCATGGGGCCCCATTGCTTCTGAGATAGGATCATTTGGTAATTACAGTGCATTAGAAGTTCAATATTCTTTCATTTTTTTCCCCTCTGCTCCTCGCCCAGATGAGCGGTGGGACACACAGTGTGTGCCAGGAGGGTTCTCTGCAAGGAAATGCTCTCCATGCGGTGCCTATGGGGCAACGCTGCCTCTGTGCATGGGAACCCCGACCCCTTACATGGGCTGCACACCATCAGGAGATCTGCAGCCCTTAGCAGGTGCGCCTTCCAGTGCTCTGAGACAACTTCCCTATGTGTGCCAGTGCTGGAACCGTCCCCATCCCAGCCCTCGCTGTAGTGGGAGAGCTGTCGATGGACGTGTCAGTGGGGCCATTGATCAGCATAGGCATTTCGGGGTCGCCGATCGATGGGAACTCTCATCAGTAGATGTAGGAAATGAGCGCTCGCGGACACAGGCAGCAACGTGAGCCTCCCCGGGGAGCACTGATACAACTCAATTTTCCCTATCCTGTTGCTCTGTCAATTTGTCCACGTCTGGAGGGGAAGGAGGGGGACCAACACTTCCAAGTGTGTGAAGATGAGGAGGGGAGCAGCAGCTGCTCAGCACCACTCCCATGGCTGCTCCTGAAGTCCCATAGGGCTGCCCAGCAATCCTCACCTCCTGGTGGTATCCTTTGAATCACGGCTTTGCTCTTTCCTTTCCAGCACCTGTGGATGGTTTCTTGCTCCTCACACATCTCCCACTGTTCTGTTTTTAGAGCTTTTTCTGTTTTCTTCCTGTTCTCAGTTGCTTATATCCAGTGCTTGAAATGGCACTGTCTCTCTGTGATGCAAATCAGATAAGAGAAACCATGCAAACCCCATGCATCCATCTGCAGGATCCCATTCTGCTGAACCTGTTCTGTTTCATTCTGAGCTTAGGCAGATGTAAATCACAAAGAACTCCTTTTAAACCAATGTCAGCAGGAAAAAGCTCACAGAAATAACAAACCCACCGCGCCCTGTGTGTTTATCACTCTTCGAGGTAAGATAAACTTTGAGCTCCGTGGTGATTCATGCTCTTGACTTTCCCTGGAGGGCTCCTCCTGTGTTGTGCAGCTCCCAGCAGCCTGTCTGCTGTGTGGATGGGAAGTGTGGGCAGGGGGGAGCGGGATGAAAAGAGCACCGGGAGCCTTCGGAAAGGGACAGGCAAAGCCCAAAAGCACTGCAGCTTTGGGGAAACTTCATAGCATGCTCAGGGCTCAGCATGTGCTCTTGGTTCTGAGCTCCCATGGGATGTTGGTGGTATGGAGATGTGCTGCAGAAAGGAACACCGTGACCACAAGTGGCACCGGTGCAGGAGAGGGGGAGAAAAGATGGCAAGCAAATAGAAAGAAGCCCATTTGCAAATACTGTAAGGAATGCATGTTCTCATTCGTGCTGCTATTAAGTCCGTTCGTATCATATCAGCTAACATCGTGTCAGCTTGGAGAGGTTCCTGCTTATTTCTTTTTCCCCGTGAAATGTTTTTCAATGCCTGAGCGAATCAAAATGAATGTAAATGAGGTTTATTAAGTCAACCCCACACGGCGCTGTATTGTCAGCGTTTGTAGGCTGTGACAGGTTAGTTATTGCAGCTTGAAGGGAATGTCACCAGCACAGCAGTCTTCAGAAGTAACTTTTTAAAAGAATAACAATAATAATAACAACAATAACAACCCCATCTCGGGGCTAATCTGGGATTTTCTGAGCAGTCCCTTCTGCAGGAAATGGTGCATCTGCAGGCAGCTCCTCCCCACGTGGTCCTCCCAGTCCATGCCCCCCCCAGTCCCTGTGACATCCACATCCCTCTGTAAGTGCAGCCCCGTGGAGATGTCTCATGAGCTCAGTGAAGCACTCTCATTTTTGGTCAATTGCTTCAGCCTCGGCTATGCCACAAGACAACAACTAGTAGCAGGAGCATTAACTGAGTTATTTATTTGGATTTAAGACAGGATTTAAATCCGAGGGATTGGGTCTTCAAGGTCAGGTTGCACGGGCATGGGGAAACCTTATCTAGTGCCCAATTTAGAGGCTGGAGCTTTATGGACTTTAAGGTCCCTTCCATCTCAAACCATTGTATGCTAAGAGGAGGTTAGCACTGATATGAGATGTTCTCAGTCACTGTGGGGCTGAGCTGGAGGTTTGCCCTGTTTGTTGCAGGGCAGTTGAGCTGGATGACCTTTGAAAGTCTCTTTCAACACACGGTTCCTATGGTTCTATGGTTGTCACTGAAGGGAATTTACTGTACAATCAACACATTCAGTGTCATTTCTACCCCCGTTCCCCATGCAGGCAGCCAGCACCCCATGGGCACACACTTCAACTTCTTGCAGAGTAGCTGGAAGCCACCAGGCTCCGATCCCTGCTCCTGAGATCCTCCTGTGACCTGTCCAGGCACAGTGCACTGGGATGGCATGGGAAGAGGTGAAACCCACCCCAAGGCTTCTGCCAAGCCGTTCTATGGGACCTTTGCCACCTTGGCTCTCTGGATTGGCTGCTGCTGCTCTTAGCTGAGGAGCTGAGGATGGAGGACTGCAGTCACCCTCGGTCCTAAAAGATGGAAAATGGCCTTATTTACAAGCGCCTGCTAAATGAAAAGGAATGGCACAGCCTCAGTCTTGAGGCCAGCAGGCAGAACCCAGCCCTCCCCTGTCCATTTTCTGCACTGCAGGCCTAGCAATGAATGCTCAGCTCCCAGCACTGTATCTGCTCCTCCTGGGTCTATGTTAGAGCGGAGGTGTTGGGGAGTGTCACACCAGTGTGTTCCCAAAGCTCTGATGTGCATGAGATGCCTCACGGCCTATCTGCAGGGAGAGGAGCTGCAGGCTGATGGAAACCTAGTCCGGTTTTGCATATTTATTCCACCTTTAAATCATTTCCGAACCACTAAACCATTTTACAAGGACGAAGGAAAACATCAATTACAATTAGAGTGAAAAACTCCTTCAAGGCAAGCCTGATAGGCAGCAGACAGAGCCATCCGGGGGCAGTTCTTCCCCAGGTTCCTCCTTGAACTGCAATGTAAGCACGTCCTCATGACCTCAGTGCTCACAGGTCAGTGTGATCTGGGGCAACTCTTGTGCTGGGCAGTGGCATTGGGCAGACAACATCTCCTGGGACGAGCTGGGCTCTTTCCCATTGATACAAAGAGCACAGGCAGTGCTGAGGACTCAACCCATCCTGCATCCCCTGCTCAGTGCTCGTGTTCCCCTCCCATCTCACTGTATTATATGGAAAGAAAAACTCGGAGTGCTCCTTCTTCCCAATATTAAAAAGAACACCAAGTAGAACTTCTATAAAATAGGACGGGATCAATAATTGAGCATGGCCTAAAGCCTGGAATTAAATGAAGGAAAGTGGCTCCAAGCTTTTATCAGACCTACCCGACGTATTTTACCATTGCTCAAAATGAAATGAAATACTCAGGAGATGCGACTTTCGAAAATTGAATTGCCTTGAGACAACAGTGCCATGGTTTGGGGCTGAGGGGGTCAGAGCCCGCAGGGGGAGGAGGGCTGTGGCAGTGCTGCAGGTTGGCTGCATCATCCTGGAGGTGTCCCATGTTGCACAGGGGATGCATCAGTGCTGCACATTGAGACAACGCTCACTTCGTGCATCACCACGGCACTCAGAGCGCTGCAGTCCTGATAGAGCAAATTAAATTAGCTGCTAATTGCTTAATTGGTGAGGGGCTTTGTAAAGCAGCTAGGAGCAAATTAAGCAGAAGGGAGAAATGCTGTGCTGTGATTTGAGGGCTGCTGGGAAGGCACGGTGGGGCTGCAAGTCCCATCACTGCCTGGCGCTGGCCGTGAGCCCCAGGGGTGACCACAGTGTGGTCCTCACATCGCCCACCTGCTCAGTGCTGTGTGCTCGGCAGCATCCCCAGATGGTGCCCCCAGATGGAGCTCTAGGCAGCAAGCTCTGCATCCAAAGCAAGCGGAATTCTGTGCCTTCCTTGTCAAAAAAAGGAATTGAGGAGGGGGTGCAAAGAACGCACGTAAGTGTGGGGACCTCCGCCCGCAGCGCGATGCGTCCTCACAGCGCAGCCACAGGTGCTGGGGGCTCTCAGCCCCACGCCTTTAAATTCCAGGCAGATGCCGCATTAACTTGCGTGACTCCTTGCCTGTAACAGCACATAATGGAGCACGAATGATGTAACTCAATGTGATGCCAACATTTATAGGAAAAGACACTGCTTGCTGAGGTCAGGCTGGTATCTGATTGGAGCTGGCAGTGGGAGCAGCAGTGTTTGTGAGCCCACACCACGGCTCTCCCACAAATCACATTACTCTGAAGGCTCTGTTGGGCCCCTGGTCCAGACAGCTCCTCTGTACTGGGGGCAGTGATGGGGCTGCAGTGCTTCAAACCCACGCAGGGCTCCATGGGATCCACCACAGACAAACTCCTAAAATCGCTTCCAATGAGAGATTTTTTGGGGTGTTTTTTTTTTTTTTTTTTTCTTTCTTCTTTTAAATGAGCAGAAGGATTCTAGATAAACTCGATAAGGGCTGGAATCAAAACAGGATCCCAGAGCCAAAAGTGGAGTGACAGCTATTCCGGGTAGTGAAAATGATGACAGATTCTGAGCAGAGAAATGAAGGCAATGCAGTGAGAGGGGCTCATCCTGCAGCAGCACAGTTCTTGGGGCCAGGCAGGGGCACACTGCAGGGGTGGGCAGGGGTCTGCAGCCACCCCCAGAGCACAGCCTACAGCAGGGCGAGGGTCTGGTCTGTGCCATCAGAAGGCTGAGCCGCTCCAGGTTCTGCAGCAGATTGTTTCTTCTGCTGCAAAGTGACTGCTGGGATGACATGGGGAGAGACATCGAGCCAAAAAGAGTCTTAATTTTGTAGCAAAAGATCACAGTCAGACAGGAATGTTTCTTGATGAGCTTATGGGGAAATTGAGGCACTTGGAAGGTCAGACCAAAGCTGGCTGTGGCCCTGCTGGCTCATCTCTGCTTTGATGAGACTTCAGCATGCAGATAATACCTTTGGTTTTCCTGGGAGCTGAACCCTTTAAGAATCCAGTTGTGCTTGCCCAAGGCAATACTGGAGTGCAACAGACGCAGAAATGCAACAGATACAGGAAGCACAGCTCCTCCAGATGTGCAGAGCTGTGCTGGGTGCCTCACCAAGCCCTAGGCTCCATGAAACCCCCCTAGATGCCAACAGCACCACCTCTGGAGGGTGCAGACCGGGGCAGCGCTGCAACGCCCAGCCTGCCTGCAGCCCTCAGAGCCATTTGCAAAACGCTCCCTTTAAATAAGCACTTATTTTTAAACCGTGGTTCAAGTCTCACCGAAAAAAAAGCTTAAAATAATAATGTATAGCCATAATACATCGGACGTGAAATAACGCCGCCGACGGTAACATCAATAACGTATGGAATAATAAAAGCTGCTGCTGATGTTGGAGCTGCGCGGTCAGCGTAGCAGAAGGAGCTGAGGCTCCCGAAGGCTCTCCAGTCTCTCCCACCACCATCTCTAATTCTTTTCTTCAAGTACAAAATCATTCTTCCCCTGATCTCACTTGTGGTCAGAGCTCGGCGCAGGCCCATCACTCAGCACGGTGATTTGGTTCAGCAGGTGTTGGTTGGGCAATCGTTCATTTCGGGCTAATCTGCTGGCGGCTGTCAGGGGTTATGGAGTATTTATTGAGTTTGTGTCAGGTCCGGATGACCAATAGCCGGCAGTCGCTGGATGCCCATTGACACTGATGATATTGCTGAATTAAACTAGGTGATGTATACAGAACTTGCTTAGAGCTAGTAATGAAGCTGGGAACCATTTGAAACACAATACGGAGGGCCCCGGTGCTCCGGGCTTTGCTCTCTACCTTTTAAATAAAAAATTATTATTATTTTCTTTTAACGCCAAAGGAGAAGCCATGAATCGAGCTCCCCTGAAATATTTAGAGAGAAAAATAGAGTAGCCCAATGGAAATGAAAATCATCTTTATATTCTGTGGATTTACTGCCTGCTAGTTGGGCAGCGACTGAGGAATTTCTCAGCCGCTTTTAGAAAGGCAGCAAGGGGGAAAGCGGAGCGGGGAGGATGATGAGCTGATTATTGATCATGCTTCAAGGACCTGATCCCTTAAAAGCTTTGCTGAGCACCTTCAGCTCTCATTGACTTCAGCTCAGCGCGGGATCCGGATGCATTTGTCTGCGCCACGCCGTGAATCGCGCTTTGTGGGGACTGCACTGCCTGTGCCTGGGAGCTCAGAGTCCACTGAGGCGAGAACTGAGCATGGGGAAGGCAAGATGGGGCCACGGCCATGGGATGTGCCCTGATCACAACCCACCTGGGGCTGTCCCATCCCACCCGTGGGCACTGCTCACCTCCCAGCAGCTGAGGGCACACAGCCAGGCTCCAGGCTGACGATCAGACTGCGTTGTTGCTTCATTATTCTGCAAAGAGCATCAGAGTTAATTTGGGGGACAATCAGCTCGTCTGAGGCTGTCACTGCTGCTGGCTGAAACCTGCAGCGCTGGAGAAAGAGCAATCAGAGCTGTGACCTTGGCAAGGACTGGGGTTAGATTACAGGCATGATTAAATGCCGAGGAGAGAGCTCTGAAGCTGCTATTTGAATACCTGTTTACATGTAGGATAATAGATGGCCACCCGCTGCCTGCGAGGCTGTAATTCACTCTGGGGATGCTGGGACGCAGATGACACCATAAAGCACACGAGGCAGTGCAGGATGCTGGCAGAGCAGCGCGGGGCCCTGCGGTGATTTACGGCCCTGGGCTCGCTCTATGGCCATCTCATCTATTGTCTTTTTATTGCAGACACTGCACAGAGAAATTATTATTGTAAAAATTTGTTTAAAGGAGCTCCGTAAACTCACTTTGATCAGACAATTTCACCTTAAAATCCTCCTGTTCCTGTGGCTGGAATGAGGATGAATGGCGTCTGAGTTATCCTCGGGTAAGGCTCCATGCCAGGCGGCAGCGGGGAGCTGCAGTTGGGCTGGGAGGGCCTCGTGGTGACATGGGGCAGAGGCAAAGCTGAAAACACCATGTGTGCAGCCTGGGTTCTTTGAAGGGGTTGAGACCCCAGGAGCCCTCCTGCCCACCCACAGCATTGCTGACAGCCCCAGCAAATGGGGTGGGTAGGGATGGGATGAGGATGGATATGGGAATAGGGATGGGATGGGGAGAAGCAGTGTGAGCTGAGCTGCAGATCAGTCACCTCCCTTCTCTCCATCAATAGAATGGGTGTTAATGGCTTCTCTGAGCTTCTGCTCCTCCTGATGAATGATCTTTTTGAAATCCTTTCTGAAAAAGCACAGTTTGGGATTGGGGCTGAAAGCTCCATTTGATTAAGAGACTCAGGTGCAAATTAGGAGACTTTCGTGTGCTCAGACTTCCTGCTTTTTCCATTAGGACCCAAGATGAAAATATTTCCATTACCATTTACAGCCCTTTGGTGCCTTCTCTAGTGCAGTCCCTGGAGCCCTCTGTGCACAGCCCCTGCTCAGGATTGGGGCTCACAGTTACCTGGTGCCACAGCCATGACCTTGGGCAGGGCACTCCATCTTTGGCTGGCGGCGGTAAACAGCAGATAATATTTCTCTATTTCCTGCCCTGCAATGTGAGAATAAATCAAGTGAATACAGAAGGCTGCTCGGAGCAGCCTAGGAGCCAATGCCTTCCCAAGGTTTGTCCTGTTCCCATCGCACATCTCCTCACCCTGTGCCACTCACTGGGATCCAGCATTCCTCCAAAAGTGCCACTGTGCTTTTGGCAAAGTGCTGACAACCTCTGTGCAGGTTTTCCCAGGACCTCGCAGCAAATTATCGGTGGCATTTGACACAGTGATCAGTGCCTGCCTCCCACCTTGCCATTTGCCAACCACTGTAAGACATCAGACATGAGGGTGATCTCTGCATGTGCCATCTATCCAGGGCTGTGTGGCAAGAGAGGAAAAAGAAGGAAAAAAAATCCACCATCTAAACACATTGGCACCCAAATCCCATCTCAGCTGAGAAAATGGTGTTTCTAAGAGGTCTGAGAAGGGCTTCTCAGTGTGTCCATCACTGTCGGATGACCCAGGAAGCGCTGAGTGCTCCATCTTTGTGCTGAAGAAAGGTGGTGGCAATGGGGCTCACCTCATGCTGACCACCACCCAATTCTCCTTTCCCAGAGGAGGAGAGGGTTCTTGGGCACCAGGGGAGGCTGTGCCTTGTGCCCCACTCTCTTGGGGCAGCCTTAAAAACCCAAGTTCCTAAACAGCTGAAAAAACATAAAATGCTCCATATACTCTCTATAAACAAGCAGTTAGAGAAACCCAGGCTGGAAAACACTTGGTGGAATAAGGTCAAGCTTCTCATATGAATCAAATTAGTGGCCGCTCAGCTAGCACCGCAATGCATTAGGCTGAAGGGACGGGGGAACACAGCTATTCTCAAGGTTACACTTTTGTTTCCTCTCTGGACTGCTGGCTGCCGGGTCTTTGGCCACGCTGAGCCATTCTAGGGGATATCTGCATCCACCTCCCAGCGTCTGCTCTGAAGGCGGTGATGAGAACCCTGATTTAAGAGGAGGGAGCTGTGAGGTGGGCAGTGGTGGTTTCCCCGATGGCTGAGCAGCAGCGTGCTGGGCTCAGGGCCTGCAGCACACACTGAGCATCGCTCGGAATTCAGTGAGAGTTTCTCGAGACTGAAGCGTTCAATTTTACTCCGCTGAGCATCCAGTATAATCCATTGAAAGGGCACTGTCCTTCAGGCCTTTCAGCCGGGCTGACAGCTGCCCTCTGATTAATTGACAGGTTAAAAAGATTGATTCCACATGTCAGAGCTGTAACCCTGCCAGAACAATACGGCTGTCAATTGGGCTGTAAAACAGACGCTTACATTAACAGCCCTGACAGCAGCAGCGCATGAACACATGCACCTGCCTTTATGGAGAGCCTAAACACACAGCCGGGCAAAGATTAATCATCCTGAAAGCAGTGCTGTGGGATCACATAAACGTCGCTGCAGAGGAGAAGCTGTGCTCAGACTGCTGGGGGGACCCACGGCGGGGACCCCAGCACTGATGGCCACGGGGCAGAGCACTGCAGGGCTGTGCAAAGCACAGCCAGGGCATAACCCTGAGCACCAGCATTGCCCGGGGAGGGCTGCGCTCCAGAGATCGATGCGGGCACTGCAGAGCACAGCTCCCAAGCACAGCACTTCTGCTCACTCGCTCGCTTTCCTTATCAGCACAATGTAACTCATTAATATCTGTCAGGCGGGGCTGTTTCCAAAGATCCTCAGCTGGGGCGCAGTGCAATATCTGAAGGGCGATTCATTTCTCTGACAGTTTTGGAGCTGAGAGCTCTGCTGCGGGCACTGAGTCCACATCCATGGGTGGTGGCCCCGCACTCCCACCCCCAGTGCTGAGAAATGCCAAAGCCCCGCACGCCCCGCAGCGATACGGAGAGGGTGAGTCACCGGGAGCCGGGCGCTGCCAGAAGACGTTTCAAAGCTTTTATGGGGAGATTCAATGCAGATATACAGAGATCAATTATCTTAAAAGCAGCAAGGAGGTTCAGCAAATATTTCCAGCTTTAAACAGGTTTATTTCCATCTGCACTTATCTGTGCTATTTAAACTCCATTGCTTGCAGTTAATCTTTTGTAATGCAGCATAAGAGGGCTTATTTACTTTCTAATGACATCAATTGGCCATAAATATTAGACATCTAAGGTTCGCTGAAGCTGTAGGGACAGTTTTCCATTCCTACTTGACATTTGACTATTTGCAGTGCTTCCTTTCTGTTTGTTCTTGTGTGACTCACTTATCGGCTGTCATAGGCCCGTGTTCGATTTATTTAAATTGAATGAATAAGTACATTAGGCAAAGCTGTCAGGGGAAGAGAGAATGGGAACTCGCGGGGATGAGTGATAAGTCAACAAGCTGCAAGGGAGATTCTGAGCAGAGCAGCACAAATCAAAGTGCTAAAGAGGAGGAACAAAGCGTGGTGACACGGCTCTGCCGGGAGCACAGCGGTGCAAACGGGTCCCGGAGTGCATCGCCAACGCCAATGCATCTGCAGTTGCTGCAGGATCAAAGGCTGCAGGCTGCTCACTGCCACCGAACTGGGAGCTGTGCAAATACCCAGATAGCTCTACATGGGAAGACGGTGTTTCTTTTTAATTTTCTTCATTGCTTGCTACTTAGCCACACTAATTAATTGCGGAAAGCTCATATCGCAGCCCTACTGGAACTGTCGGTGCTGAATCCATTTGTCATGATCCAGGAGGGAGGAAGAGACCTCGAGTCATGCTGTCATTCTCAGCTCATGGAAGCAATTTGCTTTGCGTGAGAGTGGCGGGGATGAAAGATGTGTTTGGGAACCACCTTGGCTTGCAGAGTTCCCCCCCTGCTTTGCACACTGTCTGCCAGCCCTGCACCCTGCTGGGTGCACAGGGGGTTCTGGGTGTGAGAGCCCCATCCTGCTCTGTTCTGCTGATCCTCTCCCCCGGCACTGTGCTTTTGTTTCTCACCTCCTACCCCCCACACCCCCAGACCTTAATTGGCAGAACACAGTAAATCAGAGCTGACAGTGGTTGAATAGCAGCTGATTAAAATCATTTGTTTTCCAGCTCGGCCAGCTGCAGACTTTTGCCTGCATGACTCTTGTGGCATTCCCTGCATTGCTCGCTCTCTCTCCTTCCTTTTGAAGGAATCACATCGCATTTTTCCAATTCCTCATGGATGAGGTGCTCTGATTGCCCCCTCCACTGCCGCCAGCCCACTCCCATAAGCGCAGCTCCATGCAGCCCACAGCCACGTGGAAGCTCCCACAGGGCTGCACAGTGCTCTCCTCTTTCATTGCACGGCCACATCTGCTTTGGGTTTGTTTGTGCTTGTTTGGCTTGTTTTTTCCCAACAGCAAAGCTGGGAGGGAGGGAAAAAGCATTTAATTTCTAATCCCACATACCCGGATCGCAGAACAGTGACAAAAGAGTTGGGAAGAAGCTGCCAAGGAAGGAAGCACCGGCACTGAGCGGGTGCATTGCAGTGAAATGCATTCCCATCCCAAAAGCAGGGTCACCGCCAGCCCCGAAAAATGCACTCTGGCCACGAGTGCCATTCCCCGATCTCCAGCATCTGCTGCCATATGCATCGAATTAAAACCAAATGCAAACTATAAATCTCCCTGCCATTCCTCGGAAAGGTTTCACATGACAACCACATTCCTGTGACACTTTCCATCTTATGTTTTACCGCACAGGCTAACAGCTGTTTCCAAAACAAACGCTGGTGATGAGCAGACAGAATCATGGCCGCTGGGACAAAGTCGCTGTTGTTGCACCGGGGCTGTGCCCATTCAGCTCCATGGGCCCAAAGCACGTGCAGGGAGCTCATGGGAGGACTGAGGTCTGCGATGGGATTCTTCCATACAAACGTTATTTTCGTGCACAACCACGTCATGGAGCCAGGATGGCCTCAAGGATGTACTGTGCCCTACAGAATGGACCTAATTCTGCCTGCAGGTTTCCAATGCGGTGAAGTTTGCCTGGGTGACATTCACCTTCTCAGCACACAGATGGGCAGCACCAGTTCCGAAAGCAATGGCCTCGCCGGGAGGATGTTTACCTTCCCAAGCCGCCTTCTCCTTACATTTAAACAAAAACGTTTCCTTTTCTAAACAGTTTACATTTCTGATTCCAGAGGTATCCTGCTTGCCAAAACTGCCAGTATTTGTCTCACTTTAAATGCATTTATATGCTAATGCAGACAGTCCCTCCTGCTTGCACACGTACCACACACAACTCTATAGAAATTACTCCTTTCCTGCTAGATTTACAAGGTGTAGCCATCAAACTTCTTTTCAATTCATGTGCATTGACTGCGACCCTGCAGTGCTGATGGTGCTGTGATGTGGTGGTGAAGTACAGCTCTGGGTGAGCCATTGGAGCAGTGGAGCGATGCTGCATTTGGAGGAGGGGGAGGAAGGAGACATAATAGCAGGGATATGGTTTGGGATGGCTGGACAGCAGCACTCCTGTTTATGTCACCTTTGGGATCATCATTTATCTTTCCTTATCCCCCACCCCTATTATCGTCCCTCACAAACATGTCAGTCTGTTTAACTTCTTCTTGAAAACTACGAAGAGATTCTGCTTTCAGAATCCCCAAATCTTTCATTTTGACAGTCCTGTTCTGCATTAAGGTCATATTATAATTGACACAGCAGAAGAAGATTAATTGTTTGGGTTGCAACGCGCAGACAGACGTTGGCTTTCTGTCTAAATTTGGGACAGTCGTTCTCATGAGGAACCTCAGAACTTCTCACACAATGGAAACTCCATTTTTCAGCCAGCCACAATCGTAACGCCATTGCACCACTATTAGTCTTGAAAGGACGTTTAAAAAAACTCGGATTACTCACTAAGATCTAAAGAACAATGTCATTCTTAAACTACCTTTCTTCCTTTCAAGTTTTCAGGACTGAAAGCTGACACTGGGAGGGGGAGAACTCTGACTCATAGCAGGCAGGTCGGACGGCTTGCCAGATCAGCCAGGGCCCAGCAAAGCTCTGCGTTATTCTGGAAAATAACGATGGAAAATTCATTTAAGAGTCATGTATGGCTTTGCCGGGGTGGAGGAGGGAAGGGGCAAATTTAATTCAGGCCCAGAACTCCCCTCAAACGGATGCTGGATGTAAACTTTAGCTGCGTTTCTGTCAGCCTTAATGGATTTCACTTATGGGAACTATAATAAACAGCTCATTATGGAGTCAGCTGCGGGAGCGTTTTGAGCCCAACAGGGTCATTTGTTTTCCAAGGCAGATTTAGTCTAAAGGGGGTGGACAGAATAATCCCGCGTTCAAAGTGTCTGCATTAGCGCTGGAGGAGCGGTGACAAAGTGGCATTGGGTCCAAAGCAATGGCTGCTCTTTGCCCAAGCACGGCAAGAGCGCGGGGACGTCTTGGTGCTCACTGAACACAGCTCAGGGAACGGTCATTGCTTCTTCAAATGTTCCTGTTAACAGCACTTTAAAAAAAAATAAAAAAAAATCAACCATAAATTCAGCTCAGAAACCATCCTGGCTAATAACGCCGAGGATGGAACTTGTAAATGCCATCGCAGCTGCAGCTGTTGTTGTTGTGAACACTTTGAAAGCCGCTGCTTTCTTTGCTGGAATAATGATCTGCACTGTGTGATGACCCTCGAAACGTAACAGTGCTGAGAGATAACAGAGGAGCTGGGTGCTCGGGGAAAACAATTTGCCGTGAGAAAAACAGCCTGAGCCTTCATTACATTGGCTCTGAGTCCTACTCCTGAAGATGCTGTCGATGCTCCGCTCTCTTTTGAGGTTGGCCTCATCATTTCTTGTCCCTTCATTACGATGCCATTTTTTAAGCCTGTGACTGTTGAGGAGACTGTGCGATGGACGTGGGTCGCAGTGTGGTTACAGCATCCCCATGGTGCTCGTAGGGTCTGCAGGAGGAGCAGAACCAGGTGGGCTCAGCACTGCGTGGTCTCACCCCAGCCCATGGGAGTGGGGCCATATAGGGCTGCCATCAGCCCATCCCAGCACTGGAGGGCTCTCTGGGTCAGAATATATTCCCCTCGCTCAGAGAAGGCAGTAACTCACAGCCCTGCAAAGCACTCTGCCAATACAGCATTTGCTGATGTATAGCTACAGCCATTTTCGCTGTTTCCCTTACTCTGTCTCCGTATAGAATAATATGCGATTAATTGATTTTCTGTCGCTCTTTTAGTACGGAAAATTAATTTTGGAGCAACCTTGTTTTCTCAGGGTATGAATTCTCTACATGCAGAGTAATTCCGCTCCTACATTATTCATGAGAGAAAATAGTGATGGAGTGTGTAACTGAGGCAGCCCCAAGGCCACAAACTGATAGTCTGCGTTACTGATACAACAATATTCCACTGATGCTTCTAAATAATTCACGGCTACAACTCAATTTGGCACCAGGCACGTGGCTCGGGGTGTGTGTGCTGAGAAGAGAGGGGGGATCCTCAGGGCAAGAGGAGCCATGCCCAGGGCTGGGGCATCACCTGGTGCCAGTGGTTCCTGTTCTTTGCTCCAGGCACAGAGCACCAGTTGGGTTTTGCATTTCCCACTGCAGCATAGTCTCCTAGGGGGGGTACATGCCACCTGCCCCAGGTTCCCCTGTATGGATATGGGCTGCAGAGAGGGTTAACGGCCCCAGAGCTCTCCTTGTGGAAAATGGATGGGGCCTTTCCTCCCTCCTCCCCGCCTCTGGCATCGGCTGCACGGAGCGGGTCCAGCAATGGAGAGCCCCTTCCTGGCACCGGCCTCCCTCCAGATTAATGACTTGCCATGAGATGCCGAAGTCACACATCGGGATTTTTTAGCGTTGAACTGTACCTGGCACCCCGCGGCCATTTATCACGGGGCTGCAGATGGAAGGCGGCAGCAGCGGGATGCGAAGGGCCAAGAAACACAGCTCTGCAGCCAACCCGCTGGGGGCTGGAGGGCTGCACTGCAGCCAGCCCAATGAGGGACGGGGGGGCAACTGCTTTGGTTTCATCTGAGATGATAAATAGGATTTCTTTGGGATATTGGAGCAGCTGCATCTGACCTGGCTATTCATCTGACAGATCTTCGGGGTGCGTGATAACAGCTCTTAGAGGATGGATGTGGTGTTATAAGCCATCTGGGCACTGAACGTGATTAATGGCATTCACGGAGATAAACAGATCGCGGAGTAAGAGAATCCCTGCCCTTGTTGGGGACTGGAGCAGCACCAGGAGCTGAAGCTCTCCCAGCAGTTTGTGACACATTGGTGCCAAACCCTCTGGGGGACAATGCCCATGTGCCACCAGGAACAACCCTGCAGCATCCCATGGCCGGGGGTCAGCACCCACAAGGCTGGTGGTGGAGAGGAGGGGAACCACACCATCCTCAGTGCAGAAACCAACACCCAGAGGGATGGGTTAAATAAACACTGAGATTAATTAATCACTAATGGCACAGACTAAAGGTGAGCCTTTACCATTTACAGACTGAAGACAGGAGGGTCAGGATCGAGGAACATTCACATTCCATTAGCAGAGCCCCAGCCCTGCCAAAAGGGAGGGAGAAATCCCTTCAGTCCATGCAGAGGAAGCTCGAGCTTATTGTTTCCTGCCAGGGCTGGGGCTACGTTTTATGAAACACCTGCGATGGAAAACACGAGCACAGACCCGTGGGGCCATCCCTGAGGACGCGGCCCCGCGCCGCGGTTGGGGGCTCTGTGCCACGCTCCGTGCCGCCGTGCCCGGCGAGTTCTCCTGGTCGGCATTAATAACAGCGGATCAATTACAGCAGGCAACCGGGAAAAGGGATTGTGAAATCCTTCCTGCGTAGTGCTGGAGGTGGTGTGTGTGCATGTGTAATGCGAGCGATACAAGCCACCCGAGAGGGGCTATAAAAGGTGCTTTCTTTTGCCTCCAAATTTTGCTCTGTGGCTGCTCTGTACCGTGCACCAGATGCAGCAGCAACAGCGCGAGGCCTATAACCTCCTTCCAAATGGTAATAAATCCCACAAGACCCCAGCACACTTGTAATTTACAACTCTGCTAAAATGAACATTATTTCAAGCTAAGCGTATTCTCCAAGGTGCAGGAGGAATGTGGCAGCTTTCCTGCTGACAGCGGAGTTTCTTTTTTTAAATGTCATGCATTCACTTTCATTACTTCCAAATAATTGCCCAAAAGATCAGCAGTCGGATGGGAGGAGAGCGCTTTGTATCGCTGTGGGTCGATCCCGTCAAGGCACAAAGTAGCCATGGGAATGGGCCACGGTGGGCAGTGCTGGTTCTGGGTTCCCCCCAGCGCTGCCTGGGGCAGAGCAGCTCCAAGACAAACTCCAGATCCTGTAATGCAAGCCCTGAAGGAAAGCTGTAAACATAGGAGCTGCTGGCAGAGAGCAGGGCTGGCCCAGGGCTGCAGCAGCAGCTCCCGCAGTGGGAGGTTTGGTCCTGGGATGGGCGCAGGCAGTGTTTCTGTCTAACAGCTGGAAAAGAAGGGCTCTGTGGTTCATGCAGTTTTCTTCCTCTGCTGGAAAGAGTGAAAGGAGTGATGGAAAAAAAAAAAAACAAGAGAAAAACAAAACCTGTAAGGAAACCCTGGGCAATGAGGGATGTGGGGAAGAAGCAAAGTGCAGATTAGGAGAAGGCACCATCCTGTCTGCTTGGGAAGCAGCTGCAGGTGCATGGCACATTGCTCAGTGAGCTTGGCCACAGTGAACTCCCACCACCCTTATCTTCATAGGAGGAGCAGCACTGTGGGGCTCAGCGCTCAGTGATGCACTCTGTGCAGCTGCATCCCTGCACCCCTGCTGGTGCAGATGGATGGGGGCTGCCCCAGCACCCCCCAGAGCATCCGACAGGAGCCAGCCAAGTCCCCACACCACTGCCTGGTGTCCTCTCCATAAATGCAATTTACCTGAATGTCAGAGGAAAGCATTACAGATAACACACTGCGTGCGTCTCTGACCCAGTAAGTGCTGAAATCACAGATCTCATTATTCTGACATGATAGAATTTTTTTTCCCTCCCCGCTGCAACCCCGCTGCTGTTGTTTTCCAGACTGCAGACATAATTGCCGAAGGTGCAAAGCCTCCGCAGACAAATACGTCTTGCTTACTTCCCTAAATCTAGCAAAATGCCAGTTCTGTGTGTGCATAAGGAAACGCCGTTAGATCACGCTCGCAAGCAGCGCTGTTTCCATCGGGCACCACTCAGAGCTGCGCTCACCTCTGGGATGGTGTGAGACAGAATGCAGGGCAGAACAATCCGAGGGCTGACTGCAGGCAGTGCACACAGGGGCTGCAAAGCACCGTGTGGGTGAGTGGTGAGGAAAGGGATGTGCAGGGACACGGAGGCTGGCGGTGATGTGAGCGGCCTCCGCAGCAGCTCTGGTGTAGCAATAACCCTACGTGGCTTTAATTGCAGCGCCATTAGGTCAGCCATGCAGTGATTGAGCACAGCCCTGAGCATAGCATGGGGAGGAAGGGCTGCAAGGCAAGTTTGCCCTTCAGGAGCAGAAGAGGCGTGGAGCAGAGTAGGAGGATAGGGCAGGTGTGTGTCCAGTTGAGCAGGACAAGGGGAAATGGTTTTAAGTTGGAGGGGGGGAGATTTAGGTTGGATGTCAGGGAAAAGTTCTTTACTATGAGAGTAGTGAGGTGCTGGAACAGTTTTCCCGTAGAGGTTGTAGATGCCCCATCCCTAGAGGTGTTCAAGGCCAGGTTGGATGGAGCCCTGGGCAGCCTGGTCTGGTATTAAGTGGGGAGGTTGGTGGCCCTGCATGTGGCAGGGGTTTGGAGCTTCATGATCCTTGAGGTCCCTTTCAACCCTGGCCATTCTGTGATTCTGTGAGTACCTGCACAGCCAGCAGAGCTCAGTAGACAGCAGGGAGGAAAAGAAGGGAGAATATCACCTTGGATTTGGAGAGGTTTCCTGATACAGCTGCCCTCTGCTGCTCTTCTTCAGGTGTTTGTGAAGCACATCATCCATCCTTGCAGGGTGCAGGTGGATGGAGCCAGGGTCAGATGTGATATGCAGGTGTGCGGAATGCCCCACTTTGAAGCAATTCTGCTATGTGAGGGTGGACCAAGCAGGAGAGCTGGGAGGCAATTGTGTTGTCCTTGTGATGTCCCTTTTGTAGTTCCTACTGTCACTGGTCTCCAAATGGCCCAGTTATTAATAAGAGGTGGAAATCAGTACCATGTGTCTCATACTGGATCTGAAATATGGGTCTCCTCCTTCACCTGATGCTGGTGAGCAATGCTGCTTCTTGAGAACATTTGGTTCAGAGTACAGCAGAAAAGGTGCCCAAAAGTTGCACCGTGTCCTGATCTTCCCGTTCTGGTTGGCAAAGGCAGATGTGCCTCCCAGCATAGATCTGGGGGTCTAAGCAGCCCCTGAGCAGCCTGATGCTGAACTGTGCTCTGATCTCAATGTTACAGATGGGGAACCATCGCCATCCAGATCCCTTATCCTCACACTCACTCCCATGGTGAGAACGCACCATGCAGTTCAGCTGCGGCCCAGAGCGGGTGGCTGCATCCACTGCTGAGAGCCTTCCCCCCGTGCAATAACCTCTCATTATTTTTTAATGTTGTTGTAACTTTATGGCTTAATCAGTATTTGCAATTTGTTAGTAGTCCAGGCTGCAATAAAATTGTTTTCCAGGTACTGAAACATCCTATCAAGGTTTGTAAAGCAGTGGTTCTTAGTTTATCACACTCATAAAAAGCACTGGCAACTTGACAGATATAATAACTTTTTTTATCAAGTGTCTAATTTGAGAGGAAATTAAGCCATACATTACATGCCGATCCAAACTGGAATTGGAAAAAGACCCAACCACCCCACTCCCACCCCAGCGTTTCCTCTCCCATCCCATTCCTTGCCCAGAGCTGGCTGTGCTCCTGCATTCTCTCTGCAGTACCCTCAGATTGCGTGTGTATTTTTACAGGGCACTGCACACTTTATAAAAAATAATTTATGTGGCCTGCATTGATGTCACCGCAGTGAAACAATGCTTTGCCTTTACTGCAGTGAGGAGTGGTGATTTATACAGGCGCCTGGAAATGCTTCCTCGAAATGCAGTGCAGATTCTCCAGGCCACTGCAGCAGCCACTGCGTTCCCATCCGGGTGCTCCCCATTATCACTCCATTCTGGGGGATGGGGATTTGTTGGTAGGGAGCAGCTGGCCCTGCTCAGGATGGGAATTTGTCTTTGGGAGTTTGATCCATGCATCTAACACCCCACCCCAGTACCAATCTGAGTAGCATTGATGGCTACTATCACACAGATCCCCCATTCCTCCTCCTTCCTCTGCTATGTAAACCGAATCATAGAATTACAGAATGGCCTGGGTTGAAAAAGACCACAATGATCACCTCATTCCAAACCCTCTGCTATGTGCTGGGTCACCGACCAACAGACCAGGCTGCCCAGAGCCACTTCCAGCCTGGCCTTGAATGCCTTCAGGGATGGAGAATCCACAACCTCCTTGGGCAACCTGTTCCAGTGCATCACCACCCTCTGGGTGAAAAACTTCCACCTAATATCTAACCTAAACCTCCCCTGTCTTAATTTAAAACCATTCCCCCTTGTTCTATCTCTATCCACCCTCATGAAAGCCGTGGTGCTAATTGTAAAGCCTGTCCTCAGGCAGCAGTTGCAAAGATCATTATTTTGGTGGTTCATTCCAGCATAGACTTTCCCTGATTCCCAAAAGTGGCACCAAAATGCCAATAATGGACTGAGGAGGAGCAGGGTTCATTGGATGCAGCTGTCCCACTGCCGAAGCTGCAGCAGCAGCAGGACTGGCCACTATTTGTTTAAATTTTCATGCTCACGAATGTCAGTGACACAGGAGACAAGTTTATGGAGAGCAAAAAAAAAAAAAAGAAAAAAAAAGTTGACAAATGGCCCAGTAATCAACTGGAACATGCAATAAATCATTGGAGTGCCAATAACACTTCCAGGACGAGCTGCGAAAGGTCATTACGATGCCACCATGGATCACGCAGCGCCAAACAAAGCAAACAGAACATGTTGGGAATAGGATTATGGGAGAAGCATCTGTCAGTTCTAATTAAGAATTAACTGTGGATCCTATGTAAAAAGATGTGTGGTTTGTTCCTCTCTCTCTCCCCTTTCCCACTTAGCTCTCCATTTTTTCCCTCTGCAAAATAAAACTCCATTAGTTATAAAAGAGCCCTCTGTCAGGGAGTCCATCTGACAGCAGTGCAGTAAAGCAGTGTGACAGCAGGGCTGCAGGGCAGGACTGGGCTTTCCTTGGTGCCCAAGGGCAGCCATGAGCTGCGCAGCCCACAGGAGCACTCGCTCAGAGCCCATAGGTTTGGAGAGGAGCAGTAGGTAAAGAAATGCTGATGAGGTAAAGCAGACAAGTTAAAGAAATGAATGCCAATAAGGGAAAGGCATCACGGAATGCCCCACTCCTCCCTTACTCTCTCCACCCATAACACCCTGCTCCTCCTTTCCTCCTCTCTCCTTCTCCTCTCCCACTTTCTCCCACTTTCTCCCCATTAACCCTAGCCAAGTTTTACTGTGTGGGTGCCCATCCCAGGGCTCCTGCCATGAGTGGGCTATGCAAGCCGCGTGCTTTTCTTTATTATTATTATTATTTTTCCTTTCTTCTCCTCTATATTTCCAGGCCTCTTTTCTGCTTAAGTTGGCATTTCTTCTTTTTTCTCTTTCCTTTTTTTTCTTTCCCTTTCTGCTGACTGAGACAAGACCGCGTCCTACTTCAGCACCCCAGGATTTGTTACATCTTCAAGGTGCAGCTTTATGGCTGCAGTTGTCCCGTTTATGGTACAGTTCTTCTTATGGGTTCTAATAAACTTTGTAGCTCCAGGGTGCTCTTAAATCCTGATATGAAAGATAGAGAAGAATCATTATTTAGTCCAACTAAATATAGGATGCTTCACCCTTGAAGGCTGAGGATAATGTTTCTCTCGCAGGTGTGGACAGACCCATAACTTCTGTGTGCAGCAAGTGCAGCTGCAGGAGGAAATAATCAATGTTTCCCATGGAAGGAAGAGTGCTCAGCCCAGTGGAATGGGGAGAGGCAATGGCAGCTGGATGGGTGCTTAGGAGGATCGTTTAGCACAGGGAAACAGCATTAAGGCTTCTTAGAAGGAGGCATCAGCTAGGAGTGCAGGGTTCAGCTGAGAGCTGAAGACATTGCTTGGTGCAGTTGGAAGTTCCTGAACCTCGACCGTGCAAATGCAATAGGAAGTTCTCCTGTGTCCAATATTCAAGTTTCCAGATGGAGTCCATTTGCCACCCCAACCAAGGTGACCTCAGCACCTGAAATATGAGAAGCAGAAGGGAGGTTGCCAGGCTGGGATGCAGCACTCACAATGCAAGGGGAAGCCAAGCACTGCTCCTGTTGAAACGGCGCAGGATGTGCTGCAGGCAAGCTCAGTGTCCTCAGTGCTGTGAATAAGCTGGTGGGATGCAGAGATTGCTTTGTGGTTCTGGTAGCAGCCAGTTGTATTTGGGCCATTTCTGTACCAAAGCCCTCTGCATTTGTATGGAGCTTAGGGCACTTCTACCAGTCCTGCCAGGGGTGGAGGAGGGTTGTGGGCTCTACACTGAGCATGTTCTACATCGAGTGTGGCCCAACATCAAGTTGGGCTCTACTCTGTGTGGATTTTACCTTGAGTCGGGTTCTACATTGGGCAGGTACTACACTGAGTTGGGTTCTACATTGAGTTGGGTTCTGCATTAAGTTAGGTTCTATATTGAGCTGAGCCCTGCACTGAGTGGATTTTACATCAAGTTGGATTTCAGAGAAACGCTTTTCTTATACATAGTTTTTTTCCCCTTTCCTCAGCTTTCCCAAATCCTGTCTGATTTCTATTTTCATTCTGGGAAAGAAAAAGGAGGTCAAATGAGGTGGAAAGGCCTACATCATTCTCCAAGTTTTTTCCTGTGTGTGTTTTTCCTTGGAAGTTCCCTTGGAACAGCAGTGCAGCGCATTGCACACCCCAAAGATCAGTGGTCCCTTTGCTTGGCAGAAGTTACTGTACACCAACCATTGGTATGTTGTAAAAAGCCATCAGACAACAGCGTATTGGATCTGCAGTGTGGCTTTCAAAGCCATCACTCAGTTTCATTTCTCTGCATGCATTTTGCTTTCCGTAAAATCTCTGGGTTTTGTCTTACACGAATTATGAGAGATTTGTTTGTAGGGGGCAGTAATGCAAATCATTGGAAGCTGCAAATGAACTTCCAATTAAACACAACACCTCCCCAGAACCAGCGGTCTTCAAGATATCAGTGGGCCAAGAGGAGGGTGACGTGGAGCAGAAGATCCCTCAGCCTTCGCCAGCCTTTGGCCTTTCTGCCTTCTTTTCCCCTTTTTCCTTACACCTCATCTGCTGTCGCAATCCCCCTCCTGGCAGTGAGTGATGGGCTGTCAGTGCTGGCACAGAGCCGTGGCCATAGGAGCTCCCAGAACACACCCAGCAACTCACCATGGGGCCGTGGCAGCAATGCATCCCCCACACTGCCAGGAAAGATTCCTCCCCCCATCCCCATGACCTGGTTACGCACATTTTCTGCGCTTCCTGCATGCCGCAGCCCTGGCTGCTCTCAGCTAACGGCACAGAGGTGGTGCTGGCACTGGAACACCCATCTGATTGTGCTCACACGTATAAATAATTGCTTTAAAACACATGGGAAAGGCCAGGCTGCGAGACAGCAGCTTATTTGCCATTCAGATTTATACAAATATATATATATATATAGTTAAAAGTGCATTTTGTAAGCTCTCAGGGTGCTTGGCAGAGCCATGGCCCATCACAAATGCACTCGAGGTACAGCTGTGGGTTTTCTAGAATCATGGGGAGCCCATGGCCGCCTGTGGGACAAGGACAAGAACAAGGGCAGGAACAGGGACAGGGAAAGGGACAAGGAAGAGACAGGGCAAGGACTTTGCCACTAGGCTGCTGCTGGCACTGGGAGCTGTGCACCTCCCCACATGAGCCCTTCCAGCAATCTCTCCACATTTATACTAAGCTGCTCCTCCCCAGCAGATGTTCAGAACTCACACGGAGGAACTTCCAAAGTAAACCATCTGGAAAAGGAAATAGCAAAGCCCTGGTGAGCCATCCCCCTCCTCTGCTGTGCCCTATACCTGGCAGTCCTGCTCCCAAAGTCATGGGGAGGGCTGGGGTGGGAAGGACCATGGGAGCCATCAGGGCTTCTCTTTGACTTCAGCCTTGCTTTCAGCTGGATGAGGAGCTTCAGCCCAATGATCTGCTCATGAGA
The DNA here is from genome assembly GCF_026119805.1 of Tympanuchus pallidicinctus. Taxonomy (NCBI): domain Eukaryota; kingdom Metazoa; phylum Chordata; class Aves; order Galliformes; family Phasianidae; genus Tympanuchus; species Tympanuchus pallidicinctus. Next base: position 788,227 of record NW_026294760.1, read on the forward strand.
ATGGTCTTAGGTCTCCTTGGCCCTGGCCAAGCCCCATCCAGCTGCCACACTGCTCAGTGTCCCCACGGCTAATTTCATCTCTAGGCATGTGGGAATCCTTCAGGGAGCATGCTGTGATCCCATTGCAGTGCTGCTCCTGGATTTCTTCTTTTTGAGGATTTCACTGAGGTCTCCCCTTCGCCATCTTCCCTTCTGCACAGCCCAGGAAATGGGGCAGTGAAAGCCGAGTCATCCATTCCTGCGTTATGTTTCCAAAGAAGAAAGTGTGACTGTCAGGTTTACAAAAGATTGTTTATGTTCAGCGGCGTGAAATGGGGAGCGAGCACACGGAGCAGAGCGAGAGAAAGACTACCCTGCCCGTGCTGACAGCGCGGCATTCATCCTCCACGCTACAGCAGACAAAGCGCTGGTGCTGCCTGACAGCGGCCATAAATCACCGCTGGGAGATGCTGTACCTACAGCTTATACCACTCCAGATGACAAACACACAATAATCCACACAGCACAGCACTTTTTCTCCCCTCCCTCCCTCGAATTCATTGGTGCTCCGGTGAAGGGGGGATGGCGTGGAGGAGACCTGCAGAGCCAGGGGCCGCTGAGGGGTATGGAGAGCTGAAAGCTGTGACCAAGTGAGCTGGGACAGGAGGTCCCAATTTGCCATGGGCATGAGGAGGGGATGCCAAGCGGGGCTGAGTCTCCTTTGCAGTGCCCTGGGGGCACCAGGGTTTGACTGGGCGGGGGCAGCTGTGGCTGTGCCAGTGATGCCACTCTGCCACATCCCCACCAAAGGCACAGCCCAGTCCTGGGATGCACCCAGGCTCTGGCTGCTTGCAGAAATGCCAACGCAGCATTGCAAGGCCACTGGCACCTTGGGCTGAGGAGGGAAAGGAGAGCTCTGTCTGCTTAGACAGCTCTTACATCCATGTATCCTAATTAACAAAAGATCTAATTCATCAAAGTGACAGCAGCTGTATTTATATCACCTCCTTCCATGGGGGCTGCTGGGGGTTTAGGGTTGGATTTTTATTCCTTTCCCTTTTCTGACAGCTTTATCTTTCCCACACACATTTTTATATTCCCTTTCTGGGGGAGAATGATTGATAATGAAGCTCTCCTTGGGAATAGGGCCATTCATTTGACATTTCCTGCCTCCCCCCAAAAGTAGAGGGAGACATGGGGGGGAGCAGGAAAGAGGGCTCACCCTGATGTGGGGCAGGGCTGATCTCCTGGCAAAGCAAACCCTGAGAGCCTGACAAGGCATCTGAATAGCACCTTAAATCTTGGAGAGCATAAAAGGAACCCCAACTGTTTTGGTTTGCTTTAATACCTGGAACCGCGTGGTTCAGAGCGGGCAGAGAGCGATGCTGAATTGCCATATAAATACAGGGGCTGTGGCATCTCCGAATTGCTCTGCTGTTCTCAGCAGGCTTGCTGGCGGGAGGAGTAAGGCTTGGCCATGATATAGGAACACCGAGATGGAGATGGTGGCAATGAATCCCCACTCAGCCGCTCCTCCCTGCTGCACTAAACCCCTGGTGTAGGCAGAGGAATCGCAGGATGCGAGGAGCTCGTGTGGCTGCAGGAACGGAGCCTAGAGCAAAGCCAACCCTCCATCCCTGCTTGGTGGATCAGCCATAAAACAGAACCAGTGGCATCAGGGCGTAGATCCTGATGTGCCGGGCTCCCTACTCCTCCCGCAGCCTCAACTTCTGATGAACCAATGTGCTTCGGTGCGCATTTATATGCAAAGGCGTATAATATGTCCCCTGTATCTAATTATCTGTCAACCTGAGGCAGTTTGTTTTCCAAATCGGCCTCTCGGCTGTGACTTTATGAGGTCGTAAAGAAAACGGTGCCACTCTCGCACTGGAGCGCCAGGAGAGCCTGGATCAACAAATTACCGGCGGTAATGGTGTCTGCCTGCCGCCATCCCCAGCACGGTGGGGACAGAGCCTGACCCCATGCCCTCCCATGCACCCATCCCTGTGCACCACCGTGCACCCAAACCCATCCAGCCCCGTGTCCCACCATCCATCCATCCCCATGCACTGCCACGCACACAGCTCCATGCACCTGGCCCCGCACGCCCGTCCCCATGCACCAACCCCATGGTCCCCATGGGTGCAGGTGTCCCCTGCTGTGCTGAGCCTGGCAGTGAGCTCCAGCTGAGGATTCCTCTGCTCACCCCGCTCCTGTGATTAATGACAGAAAAGAATTAAAAAAGCAGCGGGGAAAAAGAAGAGTGAGGGAGAGGGGAGGGGAGCGGGTCAACAGCTGAGTGCAAGGCAAGTCGCTAGACAGGGAGTAATTAAGATACTTGGGTAAATATGATTAATAAGCTCAAACTGGCAGGGTGTGCAGTAAACAAGGGCTAACCAGATGGTACCCTTTCCTTTCTGACAATGCTGCAAGCTTTGTGCAAACAGGCAGGAAGGCTCCGGATGCTCTCAGTGCCCTCGCATGGGGAGGATGCAGCGCAGGGCCAAGCAGTGAGGTCAGCTGGTCCATTGACACGCATCCCATCCGACTGCCCCACATGAGCCCCTTCCCAGGCAGAGGATGCCATTTCACCAAAGGTGAAACATTTGTGGAAATGCACTGATTCTGATGAAATTGCATTTGGAAAGAAAAATCAAAGGAGAAAATCGTTTCGATAAGGCCAAAGCATTTCTGTTGACCTTTTAGGAATTAAATGGCATAGAGTTTTTTTCCATTTCAAAATACATTTTGTTTCAATGTACCATATATATATATATAACAGTAAGAACTACTGAAACCAGAATTAAATGCTGTGATTATCCCAACGTGGGATGATATATTTCCATTTCCTGCAGTTCAATATTTCAAGAAATTAAGCACAAATATCCCTCTGCTTTGAAAAGGGGAAGGGAAAAAGGCAGAAAATGTGGTTCTTGCTGCTGCTGGAGTGTGGTTGAGTGTCTGCAGATGTGAAAGAGGACATTTGCAACGCATTCAGATGGATGTTTCCTCATCTTTCAGGTTGGATATCAGTAAAAATTTCTTCTCAGAGCACTGAGGCACTGGAATAGACTGCCCAGGGAAGCGGTGGTGTCACCATCCCTGGAGATGTCCACGAAGCATGGAGATGTGGCACGGAGGGATGTGGTCAGCGGACACTGTGCGATGGATTGGGGTTGGACTTGGGGATCTCCAGTGTCTTTTCCAGCCTTAATGGTTCTGTGATCCTAAACTCATATATCTGAGCAAAATGTCTTAGTCAGTGCGCTCAGGGTGTCAGAGCTATCATTTTCATTCAACTATTTACTGTACTCAGAGAACCAAAAAATGGCCCAGAGGCTGCAGATGTGACCAAGAGGTGACATCAGCCCTTGGCTTTCAGTTTCCTCAGGACAGAGATTCTCAGTTTTCCCACCCAAAAGCATGAGCTGTCCCTGCCCATTTTAGGCTCCTTGGGTGCCACGTGTGCCGTGGGTGCTTCCATGGGGAGAACTTGGATGGCTCTGCCAGTGGCCTCGTGGCACGGGAGCCACGGCTGCTCAGAGGGGTGGGGATGAGATGGAGGATAAAGAAGAAAATTTGGCTCATTGACAGGGCACATATTTTTCCAATATAAAAGCAAATGGGGGAACCCTTAAATAAATTGACTCTATAAAAACGTCCCTTTGTATTACCGCCTCACCTTTTCAGGGACAAAACACCGAGGTTTATTTTCATGGCTCCCGAATAAAAATATCACCGCTGCTCCGTAATTCCGCAGAGCCGCACGCAGTCCCTCACTGCTGGGAGTGCCCTGGCTGGGGGAGCAGCTGCCACGTAATTACACGTCCTTGTCATGAGTGCGGAGAAACAAGTTGTGGCATTTAGGAAAGGTCTGCAAAAATAGGTGTCAGACCTTAACTAATGGTGATTGTCCTCCCATTCTGCCGTAATTTACATTTAATTCGCACGTTTCATTTCCATTTAAAATATGATTACAGTGTTTTGAAGCACATCTCACCTGTCCCGTCCGATTAGGGCAGCAGGAGGGAGAACGCGAAGCTGCAAGAGCAGGGCTGGCTGCAGGGACAGCAGGTGGGGATGGGGACGGAGCTCTGTGGGGATGTCATTGCATGGGAAGGGATGTTTGGGCACACGGACACACAGACAGACAGACACACGGACACGTGGATAAATGGGCAGATCAACAGACACATGGACAGAGAGAAACACGGACAAATGGACAGACAGACACACAGACTCGTGGACAGATGAACAGATGACAGGCAGACAGATGGACACTAGACAGATGAGCACATAGACACACAGACACATGGACACTTGGACAGATGACGGACATGCAGACACATGGACAGATGGACACATGCTGTCATAAGGCCCCTTGCTGCTGTGCAGGATTTCCAGGGCCACTCCACTTGCCTTCTGCTCCGCTCTTCACTTTTAAATGAATTTGGATGCACAAAGTTCTGCTATGGAGATGGAAAAGCAGGGCCTGGGAAGCGGAGTTTTACCTGTCCTGAGCAGAGGCACACTGGGGATGCCATCCCCTTGCAGTGCTTCCTAGTGCCTGGCACTATTTAAGCTATCAAAGGGAGATTCAGTGGCACGGAAGAGGAGCTCAGGCCATTGGATACCTGCAGACATGGGGCTACAGCTGCAGCAGGGACTGCCCTTGTGCTGACCTGGGGGAAATCTGAGCTTCTCCGGGTATGAGATCCTGTGCTGGTGGAGCAGTGCTTCACCTGTGAGCTATGAAGGCTGTGAAACCGCCCTGCCTGTGGTGCACTGTGGAAAAGACTGCTGGCATGGCTACCAGGAGCTGCATGGCTGCATCTCAGCCTCAGGCAACCCGCTGTCCTGCACACCTGGATGGGCACTGAGGCACCGTGCAGTCCAGGCAGGAGCTGCAGCTTTGGATGTCGAACCCCTCCTGCTGCAGGAAGCTGTCGCTCCCCCCGAGGGCTTTCGGGAGGTTCTGTGACCACGAAAAGTCTCACCAGGAAAATCAATCACTCCCGCCCTCACCACCACGTCCTCATCCCACGTCCCCCAGTGCTGCACCCGCCCACGGCGCGCCGAAAAGGCCGGCATGCACTGATTAATATCTGCTACGTGTAGGGGAAAACAACCGCCCCGTAAACAGTATTATTAACCCATGGGCCGGCCATAAATCAGTGGGAGAAGGTGACCTCAGCAATGCTGGAGTAATCCTGTGTGTCAGGGTAAATTTATGAGGCCAATTTTATTGGCCTGTATGACCCAGGCTCCTTGGAGATGTCTCAGTAACAAATCCAATCCATATCATTTATTAGCTTTGTACAGTGTCAGCTCTAAGCATAGGAGGGATCCCATTAAAACGTATTGCTCCCTCCGCAGAAGATGGGCGCAAATAAGCCGCCGGATAATTGCCGGCTGCGAGGAGCCCTCGATTAAGAAATGGCTCGTGGTGGATTTGCTCTCAAATCCATAAAGCTGGAGCCTGGGGCTGGAGCTGCTGGGGTTTGGGTTGGTGATGCCTGCGTGGGGCTGGCCGTGGGGAGCACTGGAGCACTGGGAACACTGGGGACACCGAGAGCAATGGGAGCACTGGTTGCACCAGAGCCACCAGGAGCACTGGGAGCACTGGGGATGCCATGAGCACCCTCAGCACCTCGTGCATGGCACCTCCTGTGCCTGATGGTTGTTGGCTAACCAGAGCTGGTGGAGGCAGCTTAAGTCTGTTTGACTGTCCCTGTCATCATAAGGTTTACGGATGGTTAATTTATTCTTTATAGCACAGTCATTGATGGCTGTTAAATCACAAATGAGAGCCAATAAAGGGTGAATTGCAGCTGAAATTACACTGTTTATATGACAGCAGAGTGCTGGCTAAAAGATTCATATGCCGCTGATGAAGTACGTTATAAATTTTAATTACCATAGTTTGTACAAATGACATGTTTGAAATGCTATTGAGTAATGTGACCCTGATAATGAAACTATAAAATAAATCATTAACTTTCTGAATGAGCTTTTTTATTTCCATGCTACATGAAGTAAACTTTCCAATTTATTCCATTGCAGCCCTCTTTCAAAAAAATAAAAAGAAAAGTGGAGGGAGAAGTGTCCACCATCCAGCAGCAGGGGATGTGGACATTTGGGGGAGGAGAGCATCATGCAGAAGGTATGTAGGACATCAGGGACTGCCCCGAGCTGACCAGAGCCCCAAAGCTCCCATGGCTTTGCCCTGGCTCATGCAGTACAAGGCAAGCGGGAGCACAGGGATAAGGGCAGGGATTGAGCACCTGCTCTGAGGATCCATCAAAACCTCAAGCAAAGGAGAGAGAAAATCTCTGCCGAAGTCAGGGTGTGATTACCACTCACTCCTCAGCCAGCCTGTGCGGCTCGAGTTCCCCTGGGAGACCCAGCTTGAAGGCCAGCTGCATGCAGCAGGAGAAGGGATAATTCCCTGGCTGGGCACAGAGCTGAGCCCTGAGTCAGCCAGGGATTGCGGGGAGCACAGAGCGTGCAGTCCTCCAAGCCACAGACTCTGGTTCGGCTCCACTTGCTCAGGATGAGGAATGCTTCTCTAAGCCTCATGGAAGGATGCTGATGCCAGGCTGCTCCCTTGTTATGGCGCCGTGGGTTGTTTCCTAAGGGATGCACAGCAAGAAGGGAGTGTGCCAGGGCTGCTCCCTGTCCATCTGCACTGGGGTTGGCAGGTTGAAGGGCAGGGCAGGGGCTCTCCTGTCTCTGTTGCTGGCTTATTCCCTGCCTGCTCACAGAAACTGGGGCTTTGGCACACCTACCTCAGCTTGAGTATCAGGCCTTCCTGTCCCTCAGCTGTTTCACACTGTAGACAAGCAGCTAACAAGAGGCCATGGCTACCCCACACCATCCCATCCCATCTCATTGCATCCCCATCCCATTGCAACCCCATCCTATTCTGTCTCATCCCTATCCCATCCTACCCCCTCCCACCCCACCCCATCCCACCTCTCTGCATGACCTCCTTGAGCCTTTTCTTCCTCCCCAAAAGTGTTCAGAGTTGGAGAGCTCCCAACGTCCGCTTTTGTCTTATCAGCCCGGCCGAAAATATTTCCAAGCAGGCTGCTCATGCTGCACTACTTACCATTAAAAGAAAGGACCACATTATTGCTGTTATAAACCATTGATTAAGGTTTATAATAGCAATAATCCCCTCGAAATTCATTGTTACTGCAGTTAATGACCAGTTTATTAGAGCGTTAACCATCCTTGGCAATGGGCTGAGTCGTTTAATGCTGGTAACGACCAATTTCTCAAGGGTTATTGCTTAAATAACAATCCTTTGGTAGATATATGTTCAACCACCAGATACTGCTCCAGCTGGAACCTTCTCCTGTGAAATAATTGTTAATTATTTCCCCCAAGTTTAGCCACCATGCCTCAAAGCTGTAGATGGAGAGGGCTCCTTAGCGTGCGAAGTGTTGGGGATGCTGCAAGTAGAGACTGAGCAGCACGAGGAGAAGCAGCCAGCAAGGTGTGAGCCATCTCACAGTGCCAGTTCATGGGTTTTTCTCCTTCCATCCCCACGGTGGTCCCTTCCCAGCTGCCTGTCAGGATGCAGTGGCTCCAATGGGGAGCAGCAGGGAGCAGCACCACCAGCATCCCCCTCCACTGCGTCCCTGCGTTAACTCAATCGGAACAGTTCGTCGCGTTAACTGTGTCCTATCGTGTCACATTAGCATCATCCTTCTAACTGTGTTCATTTTGCCTGACATGATATGAAAGGTACAGATACGATTACCCTTTAATTGTGTCATATTAGCAAAAATAAATACCCAGATCGTGCGAGGCTAATGCAAAACGATGGCAAATCCTTGCTGTGCAGGGAACAGGATCAGACTCTCGTTGTCCAGGGAGGGCCCTGAAATCTGCCTTTTTCAAGAGGAGTGTGATTGGATGGGCAAATTTGGGAGGAAATGAGCAGGAGCGGTTCTCTGCTCAGCGTTTTGACATTCCCCTACCAGCCTCAGAAACTCACACAGCACATTGGATGTTAAGCCTTCCCGAGTCTAAACCTAAATTGGAGGGTTTAGGTGACGGCTGAATGGTGTTAGGTTTGGCTGCAGTGTTCCTCTCCCTCCTTTTTGTCACCGAGATTGTGGGCTCTTCATGGGGGCACTGAGAAGAAAAGAAATAGAAAGAGGAATAACTCAAAAATGGCATAGAAACGTGCCAAACATCCACTTGGAATGCTTTTTCCCCTCTATGGGAAGCACTCACCGTGCCCTACCCGTCTCCACCAGTTGCCAACTGGTGCTGGGCGGCCCTTGGGCTCTGCTCCCTGCCTGAGCTGCTGCGGGATTCGCGCGAGCGTCCGTGTTATTTTAGCGATAATGTGAGCAGAGTGGAGCATGTCACAGGATAATGGCCTCCTGCTGCTAGGCTGTTCTTGGCATTTATCAAAAAATGACACCAGCGGGAATACGCTGAAGGGAACTAAGGTGTCGATTCGATGACTGCTGATAGAAGTTAGAAATAAAAATGAGTCAGGCACAAAGAGGTTTATTGATAGCAGTGCCTGGGTGAGCAGTGAGGTGATGCTCCAAGAGCGTCCTTGTCATCCCCGTGTACCAGACCCCAAAATACCACAACAGAGACATGCGTGCAACACTCAGTTTCATGGCAAGGCTCTGGGAAAACGCATGAGACGAAGAGACCACCATTGCTGCGTTGGCTAAAAGTCTCCAGTGGTGGGTAATGGACATGCAGCTGCTTCAGGTGGGATTTGGGCTCCCACGCCAACCCTTCAAAGCACCCTGAAGCTTTATCAATGCAAACAAATTAACGGGCTAATTGTTGCCGGGCCAAGTTCTGGGGCTCTTCCAGTGACCAGTCTGCTTCTGTTATCTCAGCTGTGGGCAGGCAGGAGGAGGAGGGCAGCAGGAGGGCACGGCAGCACCTGGCTCCCTTGGCCCCGCTGCAATAGGAAACAACACGGGCCACAGGGGACACGTCGCTCTTTTCCACCTACATGTTATTCCAGCCATAAATCCAAGTGACAAGCTTGAACTTTTCTCAATTGACATGTTTACAAGGGAAGTCCGCATTTGACAGGAAAATTAAGCATATCAATCACTTAACGAGCTCGTTAATGAATGGCTCTCAGATCTCTCTGATTCTGTGCCTGGTAGCACAATTTATTGATCAAGCGTGCTTTCGGCCGGGCCAGATGTTGCCGTTCCTTGATCCTCAAAGGCAGAGCGGCTCTGGCCGGGGTTTATCGCGAGGTCATTTTCTCCTCCAGACCCCGTTTCCCTTTTCTGTCTTC